>NC_042970.1:19299138-19356638 GCF_901001165.1 Salmo trutta | reverse complement strand
TCACTGGGTCAATAGCTGCTTTCCCCCTGTCCTGTTGAGGCATTTTACTTTCCCACTGATACTGGCTCAGAGGAGCTCAGTGCTGAGAGTCTACTACTGTGCTGGGAGTTGAAATACCAGGAAAAACAGATATTTAGCCATGCACTAATAATGATGATTGTGTTGTTATGGCAACATTGTATCTGTACTGAAAAGCCTTATGGCATAAAAACTGGCTTTCAGTGCTTTTGGGGTATTACGTTCCAACCGGTCACCAAAATAGGTACACATCCCTGCTCTGGTAGAGGCTCTGCTATTTGAGCACAGCAATTACTAAGTCATTTACCACTTTCTGAGCTCTGCAGAGAAAACACACTTTCTCCCTCCCCACATACTGTAGCTTGGTGCTGAATCCCTCAGTAGAGAAATGGGCATTCACAAAAGACTGTCAGATCAGTGAGCAATCAACAGTAAGTGTTGGATAATTGACAGATGATCACTTGAGTTACATGCTTGTTCCTGAATACAACAGAAAATGAATTGTTCCACGACCATATTGGTGAAGATTCTATAAGCAGTTCTCTTGGTCGAAAGGGAAACAACCCTGCTGTACAACCCTGTTGATAATCCAAGATGGCGTAGCAGTTCAGACGTCCTGTCGTGTCCCGTGTATATATATATATATTTACATATTTTTTCTTCACTTATCTTTTTACATTTTTTTATTCTAAATACTCAACCTCAAAGCACTCTCCTGCAACCCGCCTCATCAATTTAAAAAAAAAAGAAAGTATTATTTACCTCATCTGAATTCCACGACAGAAGCTAGCCAGAGGTTAGCCATTTTCACTGGCTAACGTTGAAGTTCAGCTAGCTACGGTTAGCTGTCCTCAGCTATCCATTAGCTCGAAAAGCTATCGCCAGTTTTTGTACAGCGCGACTCAGACCAGAGCATATCGGACCTATTCTCTCTCCTTTCCTCGATTTCTACCGCAGGCTCTGGACATTTACACCTGGATCTTGCAGCTAACTAGCTGCTACCTGAGTGACTATTGGCAACGTCGGTCTCGGAATTAACACACACTATTACGGAGCTAGCTAGCTAGCCAGCTGAAGAATTCCGTCAGCCACTCGTGGGCTACTCCTGAGCTAGCCAGCTGAAGTGTCTCCTGGGCTACAACTCACCTATCCTGACCCGTTTTACTGCCGATGCGGAGCCCCATTGGGTCTTCACGACTGGATCACCGACGTTATCTGCCCGAGGGAGTTGTCCAACTGGCCCCTCCGTCGCGACGTAACCTGATCGCCCATCTGCGGCCAGCTAATCGTTAGCTGTCTTTTCGGCTGCGATCTGAATAGGTCTGTCGGACACTTTTCTTGGGCCACTATAACTCACTATTTTGCCAACTTGGACAGGTCCCCCCTTCCACACGGAACCCCACTAACCCACAGACGGAAACGTACGAGGCGGCTAAAAACAGACCTCCCTCCCATCTTCCACCAGCTTGCTACCTATGGTCCGGCTAGCTGTCTGATTCTCACTGGACCCTCTGATCACTCGGCTAAGCATGCCTCTCCTTAATGTCAATATGCCTTGTCCATTGCTGTTCTGGTTAGTGTTTATTGGCTTATTTCACTGTAGAGTCTCTAGCCCTGCTCATTATACCTTATCCAACCTCTCAGTTCCTCCACCCACACATGCTATGACATCTTCTGGTTTCAATGATATTTCTAGAGACAATATCTCTCTCATAATCACTAAATGCCTAGGTTTACCTCCTCTGTACTCACATCCCACCATACCTTTGTCTGTACATTATACCTTGAAGCTATTTTATCGCCCCCAGATACCTGCTCCTTTTTCTCTCTATTCTGGACGTCACAAACGACCAATTCTTATAGCTTTTAGCCGTACCCTCATACTTATCCTTCTCTGCTCCGCTGGGGATGTAGAGGTGAATCCAGGCCCTTCAGTGCCTGGCTCCACACCTACTCCCCAGGCGCTCTCTTTTGATGACTTCTGTAACCGTAATAGCCTTGGTTTCATGCATGTTAACATTAGAAGCCTCCTCCCTAAGTTTGTTTTATTCACTGCTTTAGCACACTCTGCCAACCCGGATGTCCTAGCTGTGTCTGAATCTTGGCTTAGGAAGTCCACCAAAAACTGTGAAATCTTCATCCCTAACTACAACGTTTTCAGACAAGATAGAACGACCAAAGGGGGCGGTGTTGCAATCTACTGCAGAGATAGCTTGCAGAGTTCTGTCCTGCTATCCAGGTCTGTACCCAAACAATTTGAACTTCTACTTTTAAAAATCCACCTCTCCAAAAACAAGTCTCTCACCGTTGCCGCCTGCTATAGACCCCCCTCGGCCCCTAGCTGTGCTCTGGACACCATATGTGAACTGATTGCCCCCCATCTATCTTCAGAGCTCGTGCTACTAGGCGACCTAAACTGGGACATGCTTAACACCCCAGCCATTCTACAATCCAAGCTTGATGCCCTCAATCTCACACAAATTATTAATGAACCCACCAGGTACAACCCCAAAGCCACAAACACTGGCACCCTCATAGATATCATCCTAACCAATGTGCCCTCTAATTACACCTCTGCTGTTTTCAACCAAGATCTCAGCGATCACTGCCTCATTGCCTGCACCCGTAATGGGTCAGCGGTCAAACGACCTCCACTCATCACTGTCAAACGCTCCCTGAAACATTTCAACGAGCAAGCCTTTCTAATCGACCTGGCCCTGGTATCCTGGAAGGATATTGACCTCATCCCGTCAGTAGAGGATGCCTGGTTATTTTTTTAAAATGCCTTCCTCTCCATCTTAAATAAGCATGCCCCTTTCAAGAAATGTAGAACCAGGAACAGATATAGCCCTTGGTTCTCCCCAGACCTGACTGCCCTTAACCAACACAAAAATATCCTGTGGCGTTCTGCATTAGCATCGAACTGCCCCCGCGATATGCAACTTTTTAGGGAAGTTAGAAACCAATACACACAGGCAGTTAGAAACGCCAAGGCTAGCTTTTTCAAACAGAAATTTGCTTCGTGCAACTCCAACTCTAAAAAGTTCTGGGACATTGTAAAGTCCATGGAGAATAAGAACACCTCCTCCCAACTGCCCACTGCACTGAGGATAGGAAACTCTGTCACCACCGATAAGCCCACTATAATTGAGAATTTCAATAAGCATTTTTCTACGGCTGGCCATGCTTTCCACCTAACTACCCCTACTGCATTCAACAGCACTGCACCCCCCACAGCTACTCGCCCAAGCCTCCCCCATTTCTCCTTCTCCCAAATCCATTCAGCTGATGTTCTGAAAGAGCTGCAAAATCTGGACCCCTACAAATCAGCTGGGCTTGACAATCTGGACCCTTTCTTTCTAAAATTATCTGCCGAAATTATTGCAACCCCTATTACTAGCCTGTTCAACCTCTCTTTCGTGTCGTCTGAGATTCCCATAGATTGGAAAGCAGCTGCTGTCATCCCCCTCTTCAAAGGAGGTGACACTCTTGACCCAAGTTGCTACAGACCTATATCCATCCTACCCTGCCTTTCTAAGGTCTTCGAAAGCCAAGTCAACAAACAGATTACCAACTATTTTGAATCCCACCGCACCCTCTCCGCTATGCAATCTGGTTTCAGAGCTGGTCATGGGTGCACCTCAGCCACGCTCAAGGTCCTAAACGACATCGTAACCGCCATCGATAAGAAACATTACTGTGCTGCCGTATTCATTGACCTGGCCAAAGCTTTTGACTCTGTTAACCTCTACGGGCCACGGGGGCAGTATTGAGAATTTTGAAAGAAATATGTGCCCATTTTTAACTGCCTCCTACACCAACTCAGAAGCTAGGATATGCATATTATTAACACATTCGGATAGAAAACACTCTGAATTTTCTAAAACAGTTTGAATGGTGTCTGTAAGTATAACAAAACTCATATTGCAGGCAAAAACCTGTGAAAAATAGATTTAAAAAAAAGAGAATTTTGTGACTGTACTATTTAGTGTCATTGTTTTAAAGATACCACAGTGAGAAAGGATTCAGTTCGCAACTCCTACTGCTTCCACTAGATGTCAACGATCTTTAGAAAGTTGTTTGAAGCATCTGTGATAAATACACACCGAATTAGAAAGCTTACAAGTTGACACGTCATCACTTCATTTTTTGCGCCTGCGCATGAATCTGAGAAGAGTGCCTTTGTCATTATCGTTTATTCTAGACACTTGATAGGTTGTGTGAAAATATTACTGATGTTTACTGATGTTTCACGTTAAAAATGGAACAAAAGATTAGTGCTAAACAACGTTTGACATGTTTAAACAAACGTAAATAGATTATTTACTAGGTTTTCTTTAGTTTTTCGACGTGACTTTACACTGCCCACCTCATTTTGTGGGAGCCTACTGAACGCTAACTATTTGGACATAAATTATGAACTTTGTCAAAAGAAACCACATTTGTTCTGGACCTGGGATCTCTGGCAGCGCCTTCTGATGGAGATAATCAAAGGTAAGGGGATATTTAGAATGTTATTATCGATATTAGATGATGCTAATGCTAACGGTATAGCTTAGCTTAGCTTAGCATATAGCTTATTGTTGTTAGCATAGTACCCAGTTTATACAAAATGTGATTTCCCAGTAAAGTTATTTTGAGATCTGGCCCTTCGGTAGCAATTACGAGATGATAATATATTATTCTTTGAATGACAATATTATAATTTACCAATGTTTTCGAATAGTAATTCCGTGATTTGTAATGCTGGATTCACTGCGTGCATTCGAGCCGAAAAAAATTCTGAATTTCACCGTGACTGTAAATGCTGTTTTTGGATATAAATATGAACTTGATGGAACTAAAAATGCATGTATTGTATAACATAATGTCCTATGAGTGTCATCTGATGCAGATTGTCAAAGGTAAGTGCATAATTCTAGCTAGTTTTCTGTCTGTTGATGCCCTTCTTTGAATTGGCTAAACATTACACGCAGCTATTGTCAATGTACTCTCCTCACATAACCTAACTTTATGCATTCTCCGTAATGCCTCTGAAAATCGGACAGCGTGGTTAGATTTAGGAGATATATCTTTCAAATGGAGGAAAATAGTTGATTATTTGATTTTTTGAAATGATTACTCTTGCAGTTTTGAATTCCCCGCCATGGTCACATGACAATGAATCCCAATACCGGGATAAGATCGGGATAAGATCCTCAACAGGTTAATCACCACATCCTCATCGGCAGACTTAGTAGCCTTGGTTTCTCAAACGATTGCGTCGCCTGGTTCACCAACTACTTCTCTGACAGAGTTCAGTGTGTCAAATCGGAGGGCCTACTGTCTGGACCTCTGGCAGTCTCTATGGGGGTACCACAGGGTTCAATTCTTGGGCCAACTCTTTTCTCTGTATACATAAATGATGTCGCTCTTGCTGCTGGTGAATCTCTGATCCACCTCTACGCAGACGACACCATTCTGTATACTTCTGGCCCTTCTTTGGACACTGTGTTAACAACCCTCCAGACGAGCTTCAATGCCATTCAACTCTCCTTCCGTGGTCTCCAACTGCTCCTAAACACAAGTAAAACTAAATGCATGCTCTTCAACCGATCGCTGCCTGCACCTGCCCGCCCATCCAGCATAACTTCTCTGGACGGTTCTAACTTAGAATTTGTGGACAACTACAAATACCTAGGTGTCTGGTTAGACTGTAAACTCTCCTTCCAGACTCACATCAATCATCTCCAATCCAAAGTGAAATCTAGAATTGGCTTCCTATTTCGCAACAAAGCATCCTTCACTCATGCTGCCAAACATACCCTCGTAAAACTGACCATCCTACCAATCCTCGACTTCGGCGATGTCATTTACAAAATAGCCTCCAATACCCTACTCAACAAGCTGGATGCAGTCTATCACAGTGCCATCCGTTTTGTCACCAAAGCCCCATATACAACCCACCACTGCGACCTGTATGCTCTCGTTGGCTGGCCTTCACTTCATCATCGTCGCCAAACACATTGGCTCCAGGTCATCTACAAGACCCTGCTAGGTAAAGTCCCCCCTTATCTCCGCTCACTGGTCACCATAGCAGCACCCACCTGTAGCACGCGCTCCAGCAGGTATATCTCTCTGATCACCCCTAAAGCCAACTCCTCCTTTGGTCGTCTCTCCTTCCAGTTCTCAGCTGCCAATGATTGGAACGAACTACAAAAATCTCTAAAACTGGAAACACTTATCTCCCTCACTAGCTTTAAGCACCAGCTGTCAGAGCAGCTCACAGATCTCTGCACCTGTACATAGCCCATCTTTAATTGAGCCCAAACTACTACCTTTTCCCCTACTGTATTTATTTATTTTATTTATTTTGCTCCTTTGCACCATATTATTTATATTTTAACTTTTAACTTTCTTCAAACTACAAATCTACCATTCCAGTGTTTTTTCTTGCCATACTTTATTTACTTTGCCACCATGGCATTTTTTTGCCTTTACCTCCATTATCTCACATCATTTGCTCACATTGTATATAGTCTTATTTTTTCTACTGCATCATTGATTGTATGTTGTTTTACTCCATGTGTAACTCTCTGTTTTTGTATGTTGTCGAACTGCTTTGCTTTATCTTGGCCAGGTCGCAATTGTAAATGAGAACTTGTTCTCAACTTGCCTACCTGGTTAAATAAAGGTGAAATAAATAAATAAAAAACTCTGTATTGTACAAGTCATGACCTGCTGATAATACCCCTTTCACAAAACTGCTCTGTCTTAGCCAATTAGCTTATGAAGAGCACTCACGGACGCTGTCAGCTGAATCAATATCTAACCACAGTCCACAGAGTGGACTACCAACACTTACAGAGGTTAAGAAACCCATGTTGGATATCATATTCCATTATTCATCTTTTTGCACCAGTATAGTGCTTGTTAAGTGTAGAAATTAAGCAATGAGTGATGATATACAGCTTTGTAATCTATGCCGAGCATTGCTCATTCTTCAATTATGATTTTGCAATCATTGTAGCTCCATATTTCTCTCACCAGCCTGTCACCTGCCCACGCAAACCACACAGGCATGAAATGGGCTGTCTGGGAGAAGTCAATTTACACCAATTACAAAAGGAGAATGATTGCTACAGCAGACAATAGCAAAACATTGGGGAACATTCTCAATGTCATCACATCAGTACTGTACAGCTCTAGTAAATTTTGTGTAAAATGAGAAACACTTCAGACCTGTTTATCACAAGCAATGCAATTACCATTTGTTCCATATTCAAATTGAAAACATAATGAACATGGCCCTTTGGCTCAAATCTGTAATTAAGCTGAACTGTTATTTTTTTAAGAGAAACAAAAGAGCAACTGCACAGCCTCACAGGTGACAATATTCACATATGATTAAATAATCTCTCTGGGAGAGAGTCACAACCTTCAACATGTTTCCTGGCCCGTATACTGCAGCCATGTGTCTGTGGATACTTTTCTTGGCGGTCAGGTATATCTTCTCTCTTGAATGACCTAATTGTTGTGCCTTGGGCTAGAAGTCTAGATAGAAAGTGCCTTATTATATCTAACAGTTTAATTGCATAGGGAGGTTTACATACAAATGAACGGATTAGAAATTATAGCAGATGTTTTGTGACCTGTTTTTTAATTGCTGAGGTCAGTGAGTGAGGGGAAAACTTAGAAGTGACATAAGAACTGTCAAAAATATGCTGACTGTAGTAAGGATATTAGCTGAGGTTGCAAAAACTAGGGCCTGTAAGTACACACACACACAAATGCACATGCATGCACACACTCTCACACACGATGAGCTGATAAATAGGTTAAAGTTTCCTTTCTCTCAGAAATTAGGCCATCAGAAGGGTGATGGAGTGGAACCATCTTTGATCGTGTCCTTGGGCCCATAAATATGGCAGGGCAGCAGGAGAGGAAGACAGCCTATGAAGAGGGAGTTCAGGGTATAATGGGAGGTGTGGATTGATAGCTGTTCCCTCTGAGAAGTGGCAGTTTTACAGACAGATATAGACCTGTAGGAACACAGATTCCCCAGTCACTCTCATTGATTCCAGTGACCATCCAGGGATTTAAGGCTCCTGTTTTGTTTTATTGGACATCTCCAGGGTTTATTAATATATTATTCCATTGATACAAAAACATTTATTAAACTGTTGCATATTAAACATGTATACTTCTTTTGAGTGGAATTAATTGCAACCAAACTTGCAATAGGACTGTATACAGATGAAAAGTTGATGAATTGAAAGCTACTCAAACAGTGACATTTATACACACTCATAGCCCTATGGGTCATAGCCCTATGGCTCATAGCCCTGCAGCACCCCTTGATAAATAAAAACATCTATAAAATATATACATATATATACACTGCTCAAAAAAATAAAGGGAACACTTAAACAACACAATGTAACTCCAAGTCAATCACACTTCTGTGAAATCAAACTGTCCACTTAGGAAGCAACACTGATTGACAATACATTTCACATGCTGTTGTGCAAATGGAATAGACAACAGGTGGAAATTATAGGCAATTAGCAAGACACCCCCAATAAAGGAGTGGTTCTGCAGGTGGGGACCACAGACCACTTCTCAGTTCCTATGCTTCCTGGTAGATGTTTTGGTCACTTTTGAATGCTGGCGGTGCTTTCACTCTAGTGGTAGCATGAGACGGAGTCTACAACCCACACAAGTGGCTCAGGTAGTGCAGCTCATCCAGGATGGCACATCAATGCGAGCTGTGGCAAGAAGGATTGCTGTGTCTGTCAGCGTAGTGTCCAGAGCATGGAGGCGCTACCAGGAGACAGACCAGTACATCAGGAGATGTGGAGGAGGCCATAGGAGGGCAACAACCCAGCAGCAGGACCGCTACCTCCGCCTTTGTGCAAGGAGGAGCAGGAGAAGCACTGCCAGAGCCCTGCAAAATGACCTCCAGCAGGCCACAAATGTGCATGTGTCTGCTCAAACGGTCAGAAACAGACTCCATGAGGGTGGTATGAGAGCCCGACGTCCACAGGTGGGGGTTGTGCTTACAGCCCAACACCGTGCAGGACGTTTGGCATTTGCCAGAGAACACCAAGATTGGCAAATTCGCCACTGGTGCCCTGTGCTCTTCACACATGAAAGCAGGTTCACACTGAGCACGTGACAGACATGACAGAGTCTGGAGACGCCGTGGAGAACGTTCTGCTGCCTGCAACATCCTCCAGCATGACCGGTTTGGCGGTGGGTCAGTCATGGTGTGGGGTGGCATTTCTTTGGGGGGCCGCACAGCCCTTCATGTGCTCACCAGAGGTAGCCTGACTGCCATTAGGTACCGAGATGAGATCCTCAGACCCCTTGTGAGACCATATGCTGGTGCGGTTGGCCCTTTGTTCCTCCTAATGCAAGACCATGCCTGACCTCATGTGGCTGGAGTGTGTCAGCAGTTCTTGCAAGAGGAAGGCATTGATGCTATGGACTGGCCAGCCCGTTCCCCAGACCTGAATCCAATTGAGCACATCTGGGACATCATGTTTCGCTCCATCCACCAATGCCACGTTGCACCACAGACTGTCCAGGAGTTGGCGGATGCTTTAGTCCAGGTCTGGGAGGAGATCCCTCAGGAGACCATCCGCCACCTCATCAGGAGCATGCCCAGGCGTTGTAGGGAGGTCATACAGGCACGTGGAGGCCACACACACTACTGAGCCTCATTTTGACTTGTTTTAAGGACATTACATCAAAGTTGGATCAGCCTGTAGTGTGGTTTTCCACTTTAATTTTGAGTGTGACTCCAAATCCAGACCTCCATGGGTTGATAAATTGGATTCCCATTGATTTTTTTTGTGTGATTTTGTTGTCAGCACATTCAACTATGTAAAGAAAAAAGTATTTAATGAGATTATTTCTTTCATTCAGATCTAGGATGTGTTGTTTAAGTGTTCCCTTTATTTTTTTGAGCAGTATATATAAACATATACAGTATATATATCCATACCAAAAACAAATCCTACCAAATTAGTGCACTAGGTCTTTATTACTCCTGTATGAGTGGAGGAAAATACCCACTCCCCCCTCGACAGCAGCCCCACCCCAAAACATCTTCCCGCAGCAATGCACACACTGCACCGCAAGCCAACTGATTATTTTAATGAGGCCTTGGGAGAATACAATACAACAGTAAAATCAGTCCACCCGATTCATTATGATGATGAAGATGATGAACAATGCTGAAATAAAGTACATCTGGTAGTTTCACTGAGCTAGTACAGCTAGTTCACCCCCAATTAACTCTTCCAAACACAACAAAGAGTGCATCACCACAGAGACCAATCTGTGGGCAGAACTACAACAACATCAGTCAACAGACACAACCATGAGAACATAGAACATAGTAGTAATTTATATTCATGTATTAGCTGATAGAAATTTTTTTTAAACTTTCTATCTCCTTTATCTATTACAAAGTCTAAAGAGACAGAGAGAGAGAGAGTAAAAGAGAGAGAGATTCAGGAGAGAGAGAGATTGGAGATAGTGTCGGGGGAGAAATCACGTCATCCAAATAGGGTTGCAAAGGGTTGGAAACATTCTGATAAATCTCCAGAATTTTTCTGGAAATTTTACATGGGAAGTTCAGCCCTGGAATTTGGGGATTTTTGCTTAAATTCATCAAAAAAGTTTGCTTATAATAGTGAACCTTTTTGTGGGATACACATAAGGCCTAGGTCTTGTGGCATATTTTGGTTAAACTATACCCAATTCAATGGAATTGCAACCCTCTGCATGCACAGTGCATTCTTCCATCACATGTACAGTGCACTCTGCTATCACATGTACAGCTAATTCTCAAGATCTTGCATACGGAGATGCTATTGAACCCACATTACTACACTCTCTGAGCCAAGGACTAGATGCTTTCTGGTAAGTTTTGATTACAATATTGGGTGGGGTGAATATATTTTATATGACATACATGATTTTTTGTTAACTAGTAAATAGTAGCCTACAGCAAAGTGTGTTTATATCATTTATATCTTGTTAACAATTTCTGCTAGTTAGTTTTTGCTACCATGTGGGTTTTAGCTTGCTTGAGTCTGCTAACTGAGGAGTGTTAATTAACCTGTCTCCATACATGTTTAATTTTAAAACATTTATCTTACAAAAGAAGTTGTTTAATCTAACTGCTTAACTATTTATCTGTACATGGAATTGTATTTGTTTTTTTTTACTAATTTGTTTCTAATCTTTACAGGAAAATGCCATGGGCAATCTCTGATGTGTGGAGACATTTCACTGCAGCTAATGTAGAAGGAAATGCTGTGTATATCAAGGCACAAGGTGAGACCCAGATGCAGACACAGGAAGTAGAGGGTTGTTGTCTTACAATGTTTATTAATCCAAAGGGGTAGGCAAGAGAATGGTCGTGGACAGGCAAAAAGGTTGAAACCAGATCAGAGTCCAGGAGGTACAGAGTGGCAGACAGGCTCGTGGTCATGGCAGGCAGAATGGTCAGGCAGGCGGGTACAAAGTCCAGAAACAGGCAAGTGTCAAAACCGGGAGGACTAGAAAAAGGAGAATGTTGAAAACGTTTTTGGGACATGTGATGGATCATTGGGGATCATTCAATATTCCCTTATTTCTGTTGTTCAGTGAAATCATCCCATGTTAAGAACTAAATTGTTTTTTTTATTTCTATTGGAAGGATTTAATCATTTGCAATTATGTCTACTTTTGATAAGGTAAAAGGTTTATGTGTCTGTCTCCGTATGATATGGTAAATATATCCAATGCAAAAAACATTTGCATTTAAATGGTATTCATATTAATTTGCATATATTTCTGATAATTCCCATATATTCCCGTTAATTTCTTGTAACGTCCGTCGTGTGCGTTGGGTTCATCATATTTATTTCTTTAAATGTGAACCAGCAAAAACAATACAACGAATGAAAAGCTAGGTGTGCAAACACATGCAACACCAAGACAAGATCCCACAACTGACTGTGGGAAAAAGGGCTGCCTAAGTATGATTCCCAATCAGAGACAACAAATGACAGCTGCCTCTGATTGGAAACCATACTCGGCCAATCAAAGAAAAAGACAACATAGACATACAACATATAGAATGCCCACCCCATGTCACACCCTGACCTAACCAAACAGAGAAAAATGGTTCCCAGCCGCAAACCTGAACCTATAGGGGAGGGTCCGGGTGGGCATCTACTCATGGTGGCGGCTCCGGTCCGGGGCGTAGCCCCCACCGCCCGCTGATCCCTCCACTTTTGTGTAGCCAGAGGAACCAGACCGTGGATCATCGCCGGAAGCTCCGAACCGTGGATCGTCACTGGATGAACCGGACCGTAGATCATCGCCGGAAGTTCTGGACTGCAAACTGTCGCTGAAGGCTCCGGACTGCAGGCTGTCTCAGGAGGCTCCGGACTGTAGGCCGTCTCAGGAGGCTCCGGACTGTAGGCCGTCTCAGGAGGTTCCGGACTGGGGACTGTCGCTGCAGGCTCCGTGCCATGGATTATTACTACAGGCTCCGCGCCATGGATCATCACTGGAGGCTTCGTGCCATGGATTATCACTGGAGGCTCCGGGCCATGGATTATCACTGGAGACTTTGTGCCATGGATAATCACTGGAGGCTTCGGACCATGGATCATCACTGGAGGCTTCTTACGTGGAGCCGGAACAGGTCTCACCGGACTGGGGAGATGCACTGGAGACTGGGTGCGCAGAGCAGGCACAGGGTATACTGGGCCGTGGAGGCGCACTGGAGGTCTGGAGCGTAAGGCTAGCACAACCTGTCCTGGCTGGATGCTTAATTTAGCCCGGCAAGTGCGGGGAGCTGGCACAGGACGAACTGGGCTGTGAAGGCGCACTGGCGACACAGTGCGTAGAACTGGCGCAGGATATACTGGGCCATGGAGGTGCACTGGAGGTCTGGAGCATATGGCTGGCACAACCCGTCCTGGTTGGATGCTCAGTTTAGCCCGGCAAGTGCGAGGCGTTGGCACAGGATGAACTGGGCTGTGAAGGCGTACTAGCGACACAGTGCGCGGAGCCGGCGCAGGATATCCTGGACCGAGGAGGCATACTGGAGACCAGGAGCGCTGAGCTGGCACCACCCTTCCTGGCTGAATGCTAACTCTAGCCCGGCAAATGCGGGGCGCTGGCACAGAGCGCACCGGGCTGTGAATGCGCACTGGTGACACAGTGCGCATCACAGCATAACACGGTGTTTGCTCAGTCACTCGCTCCCCACGGTAAGCACGGGGAGTTGGCTCAGGTCTCCACCCTGACTCTGCCAATCTCCCCGTGTGCCCCCCACAAAACAATTTGGGGGCTGCCTCTCGTGCTTCCATCTATGTTGATTCTCCCCGGTCCAGCTCGTCTTCCCAGTAAGCACACACTGCTTGGCCTTCTTGTGGTGGGTAATTCTGTCACGTTCACTGTCCTCAAACTCCCTGTCATAAATCATCGGATGGGGCCACAGTGTCTTCTGATCCCTCCTGTCTCAGCCTCCAGTATTTATGCTGCAGTAGTTTATGTGTCGGGGGGCTAGGGTCAGTCTGTTACATCTGGAGTATTCTCTTGTCTTATCCGGTGTCCTGTGTGAATGTAAATATGCTCTCTCTAATTCTCTCTTTCTTTCTTTCTTTCTTTCTCTCGGAGGACCTGAGCCCTAGGACTACCTGGCATGATGACTCCTTGCTGTCCCCAGTCCACCTGGCCATGCTGCTGCTCCAGTTTCAACTGTTCTGCCTGCGGCTACGGAACCCTGACCTGTTCACCGGACGTGCTTGTTGCACCCTCGACAATTACTATGATTATTATTATTTGACCATGCTGGTCATTTACGAACATTTTAACATCTTGACCATGTTCTGTTATAATATCCACCCGGCACAGCCAGAAGAGGACTGGCCACCCCTCATAGCCTGGTTCCTCTCTAGGTTTCTTCCTTGGTTTTTGGCCTTTCTCAGGAGTTTTTCCTAGGGAGTTTTTCCCAGCCACCGTGCTTCTTTCACATGCATTGCTTGCTGTTTGGGGTTTTAGGCTGGGTTTCTGTACAGCACTTTGAGATTTCAGCTGATGTACGAAGGGCTATATAAATAAATTTGATTTGATTTGATTTGATAAATCAGCCAAGGTGCAGAGTGCCGGTAATTCCACATCCTTTATTTTACGTGAAACCGAACAAAACAATAATCAGGATAAACAGAAATGAACGTGACGCAACTGAGGCGCACACAAAACTCTCACAAAAAGAATAATTACTCACAAACACAGGTGGGGAAAAGGCTGCCTAAGTATGATTCCCAATCAGAGACAACGATAGACAACTGCCTCTGATTGGGAACCATACCCGGCCAAAACAAAGAAATACAATGACATAGAATGCCCACCCCATATCCCCTGACCTAACCAAACAGAGAAAAACGGCTCTCTCAGGTCAGGGCCTGACAATTCCCATATATTCCCGTTAATTCGCAGGGAAAGTTTCCACCTCTGAATATTCCCCCAAAATGTGCAACCCTACATACAAATTAAGTAAACAAGCAAATCCAGTTTTAGTCTGGAACCACCTCTGTTATAGTAGCCCATCACATGTCCAGCTGTAGACACAGGCAGACTAAGGGCCCCTAAATGCTTCCATGAGAACTCCAGAGTGTTTTCATATATCACAGAAATTTGAAGGTCAATTTAGCTGTCTCTGCCTGTCTCTGTCTTTGCTCTGCAGAGCTACTGGGTCTTTGATGCATAGCAACAACAACAGCATAGTGACGCCCACCATGAGCGCCCACTAAATTATCCCACTAAGAGGTAAACAAAAGAAAAAACCCCACCAAACTTATAGACAGGAAGCAAACCAAAATAATGGAGAAGGGGCGTGGATCAGAAAACCAGTCAGTATCTGGTGTGACCACCATTTGCCTCATGTAGCGTGACACATGTCCTTCGCATAGAGTTGGTCAGGCTGTTGATTGTGGCCTGTAGAATGTTGTTGCACTCCTCTTCAATGGCTGTGTGAAGTTGGTGGGAACTGGAGCACGCTGTTGTACACATCGATCCAGAGCATCCCAAACATGCTCAATGGGTGACATGTTTGGTGAGTATGCAGGTCATGGAAGAAGTAGGACCTTGTCAGTTTGCAGGAATTGTGTACAGATGCATGTGACATGCATTATCATGCTGAAACATGAGGTGATGGCGGCGGATGAATGACACGACAATGGGCCTCAGGGTCTCGTCACGGTATCTCTGTGCATTCAAATTGCCATCAATAAAATACAATTGTGTTCATTGTCCGCAGCTTATGCCTGCCCATACCATAACCCCACTGCCAACATGGGGCACTCTGTTCACAACGTTGACATCAGCAAAACCCTATCCCACATGACGCCATACACGTGGTCTGCAGTTGTGAGGCCGGTTGGGCGTACTACCAAATTCTCAAAAATTACGTTGGAGGTGGCTTATGGTAGAGAAATGAACATGAAATTCTCTGGCAACAGGTCTGGTGGACATTACTGCAGTCAGCATGCCAATTGCATGCTGTGACATTGTGTTGTGTGACAAAACAACACATTTTAGAGTGGCCTTTTATTGTCCCCAGCAAAAGGTGCACCTGTGTAATGATCATGCTGTTTAATCCGCTTCTTGGATGGATTATCTTGGCAAAGGAAAAATGCTCACTAACAGGAATGTAAACAAAATTGTGCACAAAGTTGGAGAGAAATAAGCTTTTTGTGAGTATTGAACAATTTCTGGGATCTTTTATTTAATCTCATTAAACATGATTATATATATTTTTCTTTTATATAGTTGCATAAAAGGTACACGTTTTTAATAAATGGGTAAAATCACATACATTTCTATAACTCTCATCCCCTTGGAATGAGCCCAACCAAAACAAAACTAATCTCCAAAATGGAAAAATGTGCAGTCAAAATACATTCTGAGCCAGGGCTATGCAGTGGCTAAATACAAAAGACAAAAACATATTGACTGCCCACTGTTGGATTTTAGCTTGGAATATACTATTCGTGTTACCATACTAGAATTTATAGATTACTTTACATGTATATGTTGGGGTTTATTTAATTAACTAGGCAAGTCAGTTAAGAACAAATTCTTATTTACAATGACTGCCTATCCCGGCCAAACCCTCCCTTATCCCGGACGACTCTGGGCCAATTGTGCACCACCCTATGCAACTCCCAATCACAGCCAGTTGTGATACAGCCCGGGATCAAACCCAGGTCTGTAGTGACACTTCTAGCACTGCAATGCAGCGCCTTAGACCACTGCGCCACAGGGTTCATACACATCTGATCCAACATTTTGTTTAGGAGATACCCCAGTCCCAACAAGAGAACTAATGGTCTGGAGTGCTCTCACAAGAAGAAATGTATTTTTCTCTCTCTCAGTTTTCAGTTTCAACTTAGGACACTGAGAGACAATGTGTCCTTTCTCATGGCAGTAATGACAAACTGGCGGATACAAAAAAACAGTTTTCTGACGATTTTTATCTTTGGGTACCGTAGAAAAGTATTGTAACCTCACAGTAGGAGGTGACTTCTCTGGATTGCTTTTTGCGTAGGGATAACTACTGGGTGCTTTGTTTGTGAAGGTAGTTTTATGTGTCAACACAAACTCATCTGCAACTCATAAATGTAGGTAGCAACCCTTTCATGAAGGCAATTCTTGAACTGCTCGAGAAGTATGAGTTTCTTTAAATCCTCAAGGTCCTTGACCTCTTGAGAACCACAACACCGATCAAAAAGACAAGCTTGTTCCCTTGTGAACTCAACATGGCTTTGTGATTCTGTCTTTCGTAAATTACTAAAGACAGAATGCCTCTGAGACCAACTCGTAAGCCCGAAGGATAGCAGCTTTAACAGTGCCATAATCTGAACTATGGTCAAGAGATAAAGCGCCGTACACTTTCTGAGCAAATGTCACGCGGCCATTTTAGGGGTGGCAATCCGCTCAAGTAAAATATACATCCACCTCCTTTTCGTTGAAAGGCAGTACAAGCCGACTGCTCCGACCAAAACCAAACTGTTGAGGGTGCAGGATGGCCTGACTTGAGTAATTCCACATCTATCTCCCTTTGTCTTACTTCCAGCTCCAACTCTTTTAATCAAATGACATGCCCACGTTCTTCTCGCTCTTGTTCTAGTCTGGCTGCACGTTCACATTTTTTGGGGGGGCTGCACACTTATTTTGTCTTTTTCTGTGCTCCAACTCTAATTTCTGTTGCTCCCATTTTTGATTTAGTTCTATCTCACTGTCACGTCCTGACCAGCAGAGGGAGCAATTGTATTGTTTTTGGTCAGGACGTGGCAGAGATGTTTTTGTGTCATGTGTTTAGTTAATTGAGGTTGGACTCCCAATTGAAGGCAGGTGTGTTGAGTTGCCTTTGATTGGGAGTCCTATATAGTAGTGTGTGTTTTTCTTTGGGGTTGTGGGTAATTGTCTCTTGTTTAGTGTGTTTGCACCTGACAGGACTGTTGGCTGTCAGTTTCCTTGTTTTGTTTGTTATAGTGTTCTTTCTAATTAAATTGAAAGATGAATACTAACTCCGCTGCATTTTGGTCCATTCCCGAAGACAGCCCTTACAGAATTATCCACCATACCAGGACCAAGCAGCGGAGGAACGAGGAAGAAGGATGGACGTGGGCGGAGATAAGGATGAGCGTTTCCAGGGCTATGGAAGAGTTAAGTAAACTCGAGAGGCAGCCCCAATACTTTTTTTGGGGGGGCACAAGGGCAGTTTTGCGGGGCAAGGATGGAGCCCCAGGCCAGCTCCCCACACTAGCCCTGAGGTGCGTGTCTCCAGGCTGGCACGTCCAGTACCAGCCCCACGCATCAGGCGTCTAGTGTGCCAGCCCAGCCTCGCCAGTCAGAAGCTGCCAGAGCTTCCCGCCAGTCAGGAGTCGCCAGAGCTGCCCGCCAGTCAACAGTCGCCAGAGCTGTCCGCCAGTCAGGAGTCGCCAGAGCTGCCCGCCAGTCAGGAGTCGCCAGAGCCGCCCGCCAGTCAGGAGTCGCCAGAGCCGCTCGCTAGTCAGGAGCTGCCAGAGTGGCCCGTCTGCCCGGAGATGCCAGAGTGACCCAACTGCCCCGAGCTGCCAGAGTGGCCCGACTGCCCCGAGCTGCCAGAGTGGCCCGTCTGCCCGGAGCTGCCAGAGTGGCCCGTCTGCCCGGAGCTGCCAGAGTGGCCCGTCTGCCCGGAGCTGCCAGAGTGGCCCGTCTGCCCGGAGCTGCCAGAGTGGCCCGTCTGCCCGGATCAGCCAGAGTGGCCCGTCTGCCCGGATCAGCCAGAGGGGCCCGACTGCCCGGATCAGCCAGAGTGGCCCGACTGCCCGGATCAGCCAGAGTGGCCCGACTGCCCGGAGCTGCCAGAGTGGCCCGACTGCCCGGAGCTGCCAGAGTGGCCCGACTGCCCGGAGCTGCCAGAGTGGCCCGACTGCCCGGAGCTGCCAGAGTGGCCCGACTGCCCGGAGCTGCCAGAGTGGCCCGTCTGCCCGGAGCTGCCAGAGTGGCCCGTCTGCCCGGAGCTGCCAGAGTGGCCCGTCTGCCCAGAGATGCCAGAGTGGCCCGTCTACCCGGAGCTGCCAGAGTGGCCCGTCTGCCCGGGGCTGCCAGAGTGGCCCGCCTGTTTGGAGCTGCCAGAGTGGCCCGCCTGTCCTCCGGCCCAGCCCGAGCGGCCCTCCTGTCCTCCGGCCCAGCCCGAGCGGCCCACCTGTCCTCCGGCCCAGCCCGAGCGGCCCACCTGTCCTCCGGCCCAGCCCGAGTGGCCCGTCTGCCAGGGTCAGCTCGAGTGGCCCGTCTGCCCGGCGCAGCTATCGGCGCCACCGAAGTGGACGACGCCGAAGGTGGAGCGAGGTTCACGTCCCGCACCTGAGCCACCTCCAGGATAGGTGGGTTGGGGGAGGGAGGGTGTAGCACAGTGTAGCCACCCTCCCTTCCCTCCCTTATTGTTTAGGGGGATATTTTTTGTTGTTTGGGGGTTTGTTTTTTCTTTTAGGTGCATTCCGGGGTCTGCACCTTTAGGGGGGGTACTGTCACGTGGCAGAGATGTTTTTGTGTCATGTGTTAAGTTAATTGAGGTTGGACTCCCAATTGAAGGCAGGTGTGTTGAGTTGCCTTTGATTGGGAGTCCTATATAGTAGGGTGTGTTTTTCTTTGGGGTTGTGGGTAATTGTTTCTTGTTTAGTGTGTTTGCACCTGACAGGACTGTTGGCTGTCAGTTTCCTTGTTTTGTTTGTTATAGTGTTCTTTCTAATTAAATTGAAAGATGAATACCTACTCCGCTGCATTTTGGTCCATTCCTGAAGACAGCCCTTACACTCTCTCAGTTGCACGTATATGGGGTGTACTCTACCACCCATAGGACCCTATTCATCATCCTCTCTCTCCGGAAGGATTTCTTCCTCCACCAAAACATTACAGATCAACTTTTTGACTACTGCTTTTGGTTCACCGGATGTCACCCTGATGTCATAATGCTTTGTAAAGAGGAGCAGATTTGCCTTCACACATTTATCTAGTATATCCCATGTAGGGTTTTCCAGAAATGCTTCCAACTTAAAGTCCATGGCTTTTTTAAATTAGCCTGTGTTATGCAGCTTTCAAAATGTTTCAATCAATCTTTTAACCCCTCGGGGTGGATGTCAGTCACAGAAACTCAACCACAAAAAGTGTATTTTGAACACTCAACTATCTGGGCACAGCAAAGTGTCAGAGTAGGTGATTAGAGCGACTACCATACTCATGGGAAACAAGATACGAGCCCCCATTTTGTTACGTTCCCCAGCAAGAAAACCCAAAACAGGTGGGGTTTTAGGAGGAGTTCTAAAAGGCACTCATGAGGTGTCCACTGATAGTTGCATAGCTACAACAACTGGGACCTAAAAGACGCCCACCATGAGCACCCAATAAATATGCACACTAAGAGGCAAACAAAAGAAAAACCCACACCAAATTTTAAGACTTTAAGGAAGCAAAACAAAATAATGGAGCATAACAAAAACAGGGAAGATCAGATAAAGGATTGTTTTTCTAGGGTTCTAAACCTCCACATCTCTCGAGACCACTGAAGCACTGGGTCAGCCACTCTTAAATGGAATGGTATCAAAGACGTAGTTTCCATGTGGTTGATACCATTCCATTGACTCCAGTCCAGCCTCCACATACACATAGTATATTAATGTCCAAAATATCGGAAACAAATCTGCCAGCAATACAGTATAGGCTTCCAAATCCTCATTTTAATGGCCTGATACATGATACTCCATAATTATCCCTAATCTAAAATGGGGTTATGTTCATGGACATAAACCTGATGAGCATTAAATCAAAGCCCATTCACAAACTCTTTACATGGACAAGGTAATTGTATTCGTTATCTAGACAATAATTATTAAATTAAATCCCAGGGGTAGACAAAGAAATACATGTTGCCATGGTAACAACTCCCCCACACCCACACCCTGTGCTGGTGGTGACAGGCAGGTCACTTGAGAAAGAGAACCTTTTGATTAAAGGGAGGAAAATGTTTCCAGTTTCACTGTTCATTGTGTGTCTAGGAATTTGTAATGTGCTGTCATTAATTTAATCAGAGTGAGGAATTCAGGGATGCTAATAAACATGTCAAATCACTTCTCCACTGGATTTGGAGTAAAATTAATTCACAGTCCCGAGTTATTTGCTTACAATCATTGTCATTATTTAGATTATGACAGAAATCATGATTCATATCTGTTAGGCATAAAAGCCTTCAGATATGAATGAGTAATTGCTCTTTCACTCAAGATTCCATGAAGGTCAATCTGTTGTAGCATAAGGCACAACCATTTCCATTCATTCCAGCTGACACTTGTATCTGTAACTTTATGGAGGCATTCTGAAAACAAATAGAGTTACCAAGAGTTTCATAAAATGTGTTTTATGAAAATGCATTTAATGTCAATCATACAATGTTATATTTAAATTGCATAACCTTTTGTGTTGGCTGAAAAGCAATTTTAGAGAAAGTTAAGCTGCTCAGTGATTTCTGATGCTCGCTGTGACTTCCTCCACCCAGCTATTGCTATCTTCATTGGATACATTTTCTTATTATTATTTATACAATAGACACCTCTCATAAGTTGAAAACCTCTTCTTTGAAATAAAGGAACCAACAGCAGCCTTATCCCCTTGCCGATAATCATCAATTGGCCAAAGTCAGCATTTATATAGGTGTACCTAGGCTCTACTGAATATCCAGTTTCCCTTTAATATCTATTGAATGCTGCTGAACAAATATGTGCCTACATTAAGTTACTTCCTGCCTCTTAAAGAAGGAGCTACTATCTCTGTTAAATGGGCCGGTCTAATAGAAAGTGTTAGGTCCTGGCGCAGGCCTTGGCTTCCTCCTCACGCTGAGCAGAAAGATTACATTTTGATTCATTTCTCTCAGTGAGCGCCAGCGGCCATGGGCCTGTTGGGGGAGAGCTGATAGCTGGGCTGTGAGTCGAGGCAGAGACGGAAGGTCACCTCAGCTTTGGACTGCTGCACTGCTGCCAGCTCCACAGTCCAGTAGAGCAGCAAAGAGAACCAAGACACCAGCACTGACTCACCAGCCACCTAGAACATGCTCTGGGCTGAAACATGAATATGACAAATCTCCAGCTGTATTCCCACACACTATGCCAACAGACAGTATTAGGCTTATATTTCAGTCATTAGGGAGCGCTTAATCTGGTTTCAGTTATTGGTCCAGAGCCTCGCCAAATATATCTCTTTAAATTTGATCTCCATTTGTCGCCATAGATTTAGGGGTGTCCCCATTCTGTCAGATTTGACAAATGAAAACGATTTAGGCTATATTGGCAGAAATACAGACACAGCCAACCTGTGCATTGGCATTTATCTGTTGCACCATGAATTGTAAGAATAATCCAACGCAATGAAATCACAGCTACTCTCAGTAAATTCTTGTCCTGACTTTGATCCATGTAGTTCTTCCACGCTCCTCCAAAAGCAGGGCTTATTAACACATAGAGTCAGCATGCCTAGCCTTAAGTGTATGTATACATGCCCTCTAATGCCAAGGCAACTGTTTTTTTTCTCTACACACCTGTGAAAGGGTACATGGTGTTTTTGTGGTCCCCTCCTTCAAAAGGTGTACTCAGTTCGGGGGTTGTCATGGAAACAGGCCGCTGGGATGGGACATGGCGCAGACTACCACACACATTTTCAAAAGAACTCATTGATTGGCATCACAGTTCCATTCCGATCGTCAGATGCCCATAAACACAGCCTTGCCTTGTGCTCTGTCAGCCTCACCACAACACAGGACATAAGTCTCCCCAAAGGGTCTGTGACATTTAATGACATTTCCTCACAACTTCTCCTGGCATCTCACTAGTCAGAGAAACATAGAGGAAGACAGAGAGGGAGGGAGGGAGGGAGAGAGAGCGAAAGAGAGAGAGAGAGAGGAGGGAGGGAGAGAGAGCGAAAGAGAGAGAGAGAGAGGAGGGAGAGAGAGAGAGAGAGAGAGAGAGAGAGAGAGAGAGAGAGAGAGGGAGGGAGGGAGGAAGGAAGGAAGGAAGGAAGGAAGGGAGGGAGGGAGGGAGGGAGGGAGGGAGGGAGGGAGGGAGGACACACCTAGTGCATGTTCTGATGCATAATGGAAATAAAATGTTAGCCAATTTTGTTGCAGCAATTCAATGACAAATAAAAATGTAACATGAGTAACAACATTTCCTAAATGGATTCAAAAGGTTTGACAGGAAACAATAGGACAAGTGTTGTTATGAATATCTCCTTGGTGGTGCTTGCAAGGTTGCAAGGTTATTTTACTGAAATCTAGGTGAGATCCCATAATTTTAGACAACACCAATACACGTTGACATAATCTCACATCCATTACATTCATAAAGATTCTGTAGCAGATTTCTACTGCCCTGCTTATTCATTTTTCTGCAGTGAAGTAGTACATTAGAGTTAGATGAGATGGTCTCTGATGATACAGATAGGGAGGGACAGTTAGAGAAAGTGAAAGAACAGAGGGATGAATATGTTATCAGGGGAACAGACTGAGATGGTCTGATTGCTCTACAAAGCTCTGAGCTGTCAATCAACATCAAACACCAACATAGCCTTCCTGCATGATCAACTCCCAATAGGCCCAGACATTCCTAGAGAGAGAGCCAATGAAATTGGTATATGAATTGAGGTGGGTTTTTTGATTTTAAATGAGAAAGCTGTTGAGTGACAGGGGACACACTCTTTTCACACCACTTCGATACAGCTATGACAGGAAGTGACTTTCGTAGCAACTTAGGATAGCATTTTCGCTAGCCCTAAAACCCTTTTCCTAACCTTAACCTCAGTCTCCTAACCTGCTACGTTAATTATCCTAGCCTGCTGCGTAAGTCCTCCTAACCTGCTACGAAAAAGTCACTGTATTGAAGTGGCAGAGGATTCATCATTAACATTCAACATTCAACATTAATCTTCATTTTCCCTCCTCCTCTTCACCTCCCAGTGAGCTTATTGGTGAAAGAGCAGTTATGGTGGATGAGAAACAGACTGATGTTTGATTCCATCGCTACCATGAAAATCTACATTAATGTAACAACCAAATGGAGAACTACACATAAACACAAAATCCTTCAGAAGGCTCAGTTATGCACCTCTAGACCCCTGTGAAATTCCATCTCATACTGTATAAGGAATGTAGAGAATTGGAAGCTGCTAGCATCTGACTGATTAAAGTGGGGCTGCTGACTGTTAGAAATGCGGCAATCTGTTCTGCTTAATTGTGCCCATTATCCATAATCACTTCCTCCTTTGATCTATGCTCGGCCACTTCATATTCTCCTCTCACTGCTCCCCACACCCATCTCGTCTCATCCTGGAGACTGGACAAGACAAGGGAGGACACTGTTGCCTTACATGTCATTAATGGCAGTGGGCAGCATGTAAACCCTGAAGATCTGTCATCTGTGTCCAGTGAAGTCTAGGAGTCAATCAGCTTGGGAGGCTTGTCTTGACATTTATCCCCATATGTCTTCTTCCTGGTTTTCAGACTTTTCATCTGTGGTTTCGGAGGGTTGTTTGCTCCTCGTAGGCTTTTTACAACAGTATTTGGAGACTAAACGGGCAGATATGAATCTGATAATTGCTTTTAGCAGCATTTCAATCTCTGTCGTTATATCTCTTCACTCTCTTTAACACAATCTACACTGTGGCTACACCTACTCTCAAACTGATTGACATTATGTCATCCTGTAAAACACATTTTTATCTCCCCCGCAGAGCATGTTTTCATTTTTATTCAAGTTTGATACTTATATGGTAAATTAGTGCATACTAATAAATAAATGTTTCTAAAGTAGATTTTTTTCCTGTTTTAAATATCTGACGTAGTATAGCCTGCAAATAATGACACATGGCCTGGAAATCATATAAAAAATATGAGGAAAATACATTTTATTTTTGCTTGTTCCTCAATATACAACATATTTGCGTGTGTAAATCACAACAAAATCAGTGATCGTTAACAGATTCTAGCTAAATAAAATTAAATATTCTGAGAATTTAAAAAGCCTTATGTCTACTTACCTAGTTAATAAACATTCATATTTATATTGCTGGTTTACAGTGTTTTCTCTGCAAACTTAAGTTCTCAATAAAAAAAGAATGTTTACTAATGTCAAAAAAGTTGTTCAAATTATAGTTGATACAACATTACAGAACGATTGCTAACGTTATTCAATAGACAGTATATCAAGTCTAAACATACTTTGTCAGCTTATATTGGAGTCCATAGACAAATTGATTTATATATTTCAGTGCACAACAGTTAACAGTTAAACTGTTTTACGAGAAAAAAAAACATTGCATTCTCTAAGAATACTGCCAGAGAAAGAAATCTAAATGGATCCAATTCCAGCTCCTGCAAGCTGATCCAGACTGAATCCTTTACAATACCCATGCTGTGCTATCAAAACAAGTACTAAAAATAAAGCACAGTGACTACCAAGTCCTGGGAGCTAAACAAAATTGTCATATTGAGTGTCAAAAAGGGAGCAAGAGAAGAAAGGCAATGCACTATGCTAAAACGTCTGAAATACTAGTCACGTCCTTCGCCTCATATGAGCAAAGCAGAAAACAGAAGGAAAAAAAGTAATATTACTGTGACACAAAGAAGCGAAAGAAGTGTCGTTGTGCTCCTATAAGAAAATTATTTCTGATTTACCCCACATGTAGTATCGTTCACCATGTAGTAGGGTCATTCCACGAAATGAGTGCCTTTTGCATCTCTTTGATATTTTAAGTAGAAATTGTGCAACAATATTCATTTTGAAATTCTGTTTATTAAATGAAGTGCCCTTTATTAATATAGACCACATGGAGAATTCAATTAATCTGATTTTCAATATGAATAAAGACTTGCTAAAGTAAAAAAAATCTGCATTTTTACATGTCCCTCTGTGCACCCTCTGTGACCTGACTTCTAGGAAGATTTTAACCCAGTTTTCAGCATCATTGTAAAGTTATATATTTTTTTGCTGTTGTTGCTTTGACAAAGTCATTTCTAAAGATTATTATTTATTTGATGTGATTAGTGATTCATTTTCATCTGTCCCTTATTTTTAAGGTCAACCTTGTTACGTAAACTGAACTCTCCTTTTATATATATATAAAAAAGTGTAAAAGCAGGTGGGCTGGTTCTACTCTTTTTAGCAATTCTCTGGTGTTTTGGGGTGGTCAACTGAGCGGGTGGAAAACTGAGCGGGTGGTCAACTGAGCGGGTGGAAAACTGAGCGGGTGGTCAACTGAGCGGGTGGAAAACTGAATGGGTTGAAAACTGAGCGTGTTACCAATAGACAGGCTAGAAATATTTTAACAACTTCAATTTTGTACACAACACGCTTCCATTCCCCCTGTCACAAGGGGATTTATGGCTGATTTTGGAAGAAATCGTCAACCCTGTTACCGTCAACCCTGTTACTTTATTTGGCACTTAATAGACACTTACCATAGTAATTTTTTATTTAACCTTTTGAGATGAGAAAATGTGTTTTTAATGAAGTTCAACATGTGCTCTTTATGACAGAATGATAATATTAGGTGAAATGAAACGTTTTTTTTTTACCAAGTTACACTTCTCAAAAGGCACCGAATTGGTGGAACGACCCAGTAGCTATCACCACATATAGTAGCTCTGTGTAGTGTCCACTTGGCTGGGTTTGGTCTCTGAGGAGGAGGACACCTCTTTGTCCTTCTCACTGTCTACCTCCCACAGGTTGATGAGGGGAGGGTAGAGCTCATTGAGTGGGATGGAGGATGTTTTCTGCATGTACTTTTTCAGGGAGTGATTGTAGTTTTTCCCCTTCCACCGCTTGGCAATGTACACAGCCATAGAGGCCAGGCTGATGATGCCGAATATGGTTCCCATGACAGCTGCGAGAGCAGTGTTAGTGCCTTGGTCGGATATCTCCACAGCGAAGGCAGCGTGCTTCGTTGTGACGTTGACACAGGACTTCTGCGTCTGCTGGTGGATGTTGGAGACGGTGAGACACACCTCATACTCGGTGGCGGGCTGTAGGTGTGTGAGGTTATACTCATGGACATCCACCGGGACCCTGGCTGTGTAGGTGATGTGGGGGTTGTCTATCTTCATGGTGGCAGATGACCACTTGAGGTTGGAGGTCATGACATTGGAGTTGACCTTCCAGGAGACAAGGATAGAGTGGGACTCAGTCTGCTTCACATAGATCTTCATCAGCTGGGTGCTGTCTAAGAGAGTACCATTCACCCTAATAGCAGTCACCCGAGTGTCTGCCCCCTCAACATTTTGTGCCACACAAGTGTACCTGCCAGAGTCCTCTACCTGGATGTGAGAGATGCGCAGTGTTCCTTCGCTACTGAGGCTGTACTTATCAGACATGGTGTCCATCATCACCTTGTTCCCCATGGGCGTGACCCAGTAGATCTCCGGTTCGGGCTGGGACATGGCTCGGCAGTCCAGATCCACAGTCATGCCGATGTCCAGGTTCAGGTGGTTGGGAAAGGTGTCATGGGAGATCATCGGCAGGCACTGCTCCGCTGAGTCCTGCTGGAGCACCTCCCTCACATGCTGCCCTCTGACCTCAGCTGGCATGGCACAGAGCATAGAGAGGGGCTCCATGAAGCGTATGCTGGTCTTGTTGGAGCTCATCCACTGGATGACGCAGTCACATCGCATGGGGTTGCTGTGGATACTGATCTCACGCAGGTTGGGCAGGAAGTCCACAGTGGACTGGTAGAGGGCGTTAAGGGCGTTGTTGTTCAACATGAGACTCTCCAAGGCGGGGAGGTCACGGAAGGCCTGGCGGTTCACGTAGGAGAACTTGGGGTTGTTAGTGGCTTCCAGCTTGGTGAGCTCTGGGAGGTTATCGAGGGCAAAGCGGTCAATGCAGGCCAGCTCCCCCATGTTGTTAATTCCCAGCTCTTTCAGCCTCAGCATGTTCTTCAAGTCCCCCTCTTGGATTTTGTGCACAGGGTTTTTGTTCAAGTCCAAGAACTTGAGGTTAGGTAGTTTCTGAAGAGCGTTTTGAGGAATTCTGACTAGCTTATTGTCGTAGAAGGAGAGACTCTCTAGGTTATCTAGTCCCACAAAGGCATTTCCAGGAATGTCTGTTAAATCCATTCCAGCCAGTACCAAGCTTCTCAGGTTTACAAGAGGCTTGAAGTTAAACTCCAGAATGCCAACTATAGGGTTTTCCCCGATCATGAGGATCTCCAGATTGGGCGTGGACTCAAACCAGCGGCTGTCGATGGCCTTGAGCCTGTTAGAGTTTAGATGGAGCCTGAGCAGGTTGTGCAGGCCAGAGAGGGCATTGGGGGAGATAATATTGATCTGGTTATGGTTGATGTAGAGCTCTTGCAAGTTGCTGAGGTCCTGCAGGCAGTAGTCAGGCATCTCAGTGATCTGGTTCTCCTCCAGGTGCAGGGTGGTGAGCTGGGACATGTTGCTGAGGCCCACGTCACGAATGCTGCTGAAGTTGTTCTGAGACAGGTCCAACTCTGTCAGGTTGTATAGCTGCTCCAGCTCCTCACTGGTCCTGGCGATGTAGTTGCTCTGCAGGAGGAGCACCTGCGTGTCACTGGACAGGTTGCCTGGGATGCGTGTGAGACGGAGATCGTTGCAGTCCACCGTCGTGGCTTCTCTGTAGGTGGACTGGGGGGTGAACCAGGGTCGGATCTCGCACACACACTGCTGGGGACAATCATTATCTCTCTGGATGGAGGATAGTCCAACTGACGACAGAATCAGGCCAGTGAACAAATGGCCTAGTAGACAGTAGAGAAACCTCCCTCTAGCCATGCTGTCTGTCTGCGTTCACCTGTCTAAACCCACAGGGTTAGACACCAGAAGGGGTAGATGAACTTGGAGGGAGCTGTGTGATTGTCATTAACCAGAGGGGGTGTTGACTTGTAGTTGTGTCCCTCTAAAATGGTCCAGACAGAAAAATATGCACAGGGGGTTCCAATGAAACAGTTCCAGTGTTACAGTGAGTCTCCCACTGTTCAGAGTTTTTCTTTCATCAATACCTCAGGACTGCGGGGTGAGTCTGTAAAACAAAGACAAAAAAATGCAAAAAAAAGACTGAGTCACTATAGTTTAGTTTAACACAAGGACACAAAGGAGCACAAATAGCATAACAAAATGATATGTATGAGACAAAGGGAGTTGATGGAAACTAGTGTCAGGGGTATATGTCCTGTATCATACGTCCAGTCACATAATATTACCGAAAGTTACATGTCAGTCATGTTAAATAAAACATGGTAGTAACACAGCTCCTGATAATGTTGAGAGCAAACCTTCTGTTTACATCTTCATCTGAGAGATTGTTAATATGAATTATGCAGCATCATCAGTTATGAGGAAAAATGTGAAATCAGCTAATTTTAATGCATGCACAATAATACAGAAAACACCCCTCAGAAGTTGTATACTTGGACAAAGATCAAATTCCATTGAGTGCTTTCATCTATTCAATAGGCCCATCAGGAATAGATCATTAGTTTCTTCACATTTCATTAAATACTCTGAGATACGTACGTATAAAAAAAAAGTTCCTAGATTATTAATGAAGGGTCCACTGTGTCCTGGTTTTGGTACAGAAATATGATGGATTTCTTTGAACATATTTAGGGTGTTTCTGAGAGAAGCCTTCAGTGTGCATTGCAAGTACAGCATTTTGTAGAGTATACCTCACACTTCTCTTCAGCCTCAACAGTCACTTATTCAAATAAATTGTTATAATCCAGAATGATTTTTATCCAAGGACAGAGATTTTAGGAGATGGACTTGTGAAGCCAGAATCTGGCCCAACAGTCTAGTCTGGAGAAGAGCAGCTCATAACAGGAGCACCAGGCATCGGCCATCCCATATAGCACTACAGTTCTGACTCTAACAAACGGGCCACAATACCTTTAAACCTAAAGTGAATATGTAATATCAATTAAAATATACTTTTATTGTGGTAATGTTCTTCAGAATAAGGATTTCACTGACTATTGAGTTGGTTTCTAAGCTTTTGCTACCGTCTCTAAAGAGTGTTAGTGATTTTCCAGAGGAGAGGCTGGCACATATGCACACTTGAGCAACTACAAGGCTCTGTTATTGAGTTCTGAAAGTGGCATGTGGAAATCAATAAGTACTGATTCCACCCTGAAACTACTGAAGCATTAGGACCATTTGAAATGAGAAGTGGGTTTACATTAGTGCTTTACTCTGAGTACCAACCTTTCCTGTATATGTAGTAAACGTATATAATGCAGAGGTGGGAATCAGAAAGGTCTGCCACCATTTCCAGGCTAGCTGGCTCTACCGTGGCGGAGTCCTGTATGGCAATGTAATCTGAGCAACACTTAAGAAATCCCCTAACCTAATTAGGTGAAGTTACTGAAGGGCGTATCCCTTTCCATGGAAGAGACATACATTAGTACTGCAGTGCCATTGGCCTTACAACCAAACAACATCTGTGATCAACACTCACTTAAGAAGATATTGCTAAGAGGCTTTGAAAGAAGAGAGCTGCGTATTCATCTGAGTGCAAAACTGCCTGGCAACAGAGCAAGGGTGACATGAAACAAGTTCAAGCTCCTCCTGCACAGGGGATTTTTCTCCTGGGACAGGGTGAAATAAGGTGTGAAATACTTGTAATACAGACATATTTCTTATGCTAAGGCAGAGTGAGTGGTTAAGATTGACTTGACCCATCAGGATTAGCGGAGTCAGAAATCAGTCTGAGGAAATGTAACCCTCAGGAGAGATACAGATCACTGTGTTCTTTAACTACAAATGGCTGTAACCTACCTCGTCATGTTTATTCACTGTTTATAAACAGCCATTACTGATAGGCTTAAATAGGCTTAGATGTAGTCCACAGTGCATCAAAAATACAGCAAAGCGACAATGTCTTGCAAGGATGCCTTGCTTCCAAAAGGAAATTGCAGTAAATTAAATCAAGTTGCTAAATCCTGAGGTTTTAGGGCAAGGATAATCAACTAGGTTCAGATATAATATGACTAAAACATAATCATTTAAAACCTTGCTTACATTTGTATACAATCCCATGTGTCTATCTATTATGTGTGTGTCACGTCCTGACCAGTATAAGGGGTTATTTGTTATTGTAGTTTGGTCAGGGCGTGGCAGGGGTGTGTTTGGTTTGTGTTGTTGGGATTTTGGGGTTAGTTGTATGGTCCTTCCGGCGACAGTTCCCGGTCCAGAGCTTCCGGCGACAGTTCCCGGTCCAGAGCTTCCGGCGACAGTGCCACGTCTAGCGCTTCCGGCGACAGTTCTCCGTCCAGTGCGTCCGGCGACATCCTACAGTCCGGAGCCTGCAAAGACGGCCCACAGTCCAGAGCCGACAGAGATAGCCCACAGTCCGGAGCCGACAGAAACGGCCCACAGTCCGGAGCCGACAGAGACGGCCCACAGTCCGGATCCGACAGAGACGGCCCACAGTCCGGATCCGACAGAGACGGCCCACAGTCCGGATCCGACAGAGACGGCCTACAGTCCGGAGCTTCCAGAGTCGCCCTACAGTCCGGAACCGGCGCAGCCAGAGTCGCCCTACAGTCCGGAACCGGCGCAGCCAGAGTCGCCCTACAGTCCGGAACCGGCGCAGCCAGAGTCGCCCTACAGTCCGGAACCGGCGCAGCCAGAGTCGCCCTACAGTCCGGAACCGGCGCAGCCAGAGTCGCCCTACAGTCTGGAGCTTCCAGAGTCGCCCTACAGTCCGAAGCTTCTACAGTCGCGCATCAGCTCGAGGACTCCAGCGAAACGCACATCAGGCCGAGGTCTCCAGCGACGCGCCTCAGCCCGAGATCTCTCCGTGGTAGGAGGTTTGGGGAGGGGGGGGGGTGTTGCACTAGAACCGTCGGTGATGGTGGCCACCCTCCCTTCCCTCCCCTGTAATTGTTGTGATTTTTTGTTGTGGGGTATTGTTTTGTTAGTTTTTGTTTCAGGTGCATCCAGGGTCTGCACCTTTTGGGGGGGGGGGGGGTACTGTCACATCCTGACCAGTATAAGGGGTTATTTGTTATTGTAGTTTGGTCAGGGCGTGGCAGGGGTGTGTTTGGTTTGTGTTGTTGGGATTTTGGGGTTAGTTGTATGGTCCTTATTTTTATATTTCTACGTTCCCTTCTAGGTGTTGTATTTCTTTGTTTTGGCCTGGTATGGCTCTCAATCAGGGACAGCTGTACATCGTTGTCACTGATTGGGAGTCATACTTAGGTAGCCTTTTTTCCACTGTGTTTGTGGGAAGTTGATTTTGCACAGCCTGCAAGACTGTTTAGCTGCCGTGCGTTTTTTCTTGTTTTGTGTTCCCTTGAATAAAGTTTTAGATGTTCACGAGACCCGCTGTGCCTTGGTCCACTACATTTGACGACGGTCATTACAGTGTGGGACTACTTGGGAACAGATTTCCACAAATTACAATCACTTGCAGCTGATTTCCTGGTGTTTTTGCAGTAATTCATATCAAAAATGAAAATAAAAATAAACACCTTCATAAATGCTGGATAACTTCAGCATTTATTACTTTTTTTGCTCTGAAGACTTGAGGCCAAATAAAACCATGCGTGGGCCGCCAGTTGGGGAACCCTGTTTTAGATTATTAAATATACGTTCACTGGACCCTAAAATGTTTAACAAACATTGGATAAAGGATTCCCAGTGATACCATTGGTTTAAATCCTATATCTATATTTACTTTTACAATAGTTAATTATGCATTCTCTCACATGCCTCCATTTATCACAATGGGGTTAACCTGAGATTCTGTCCATGACTCCAAACCACATTAGAGATGGGACGATTTCAGTGTGAGAGATTAAATTTACGAGGGCATCATTTCATCTAAGACTTTGTATTCCAAACAAAGGCTTTAGTTTAAATATTATCATTAAGCTTCAAATGAAGGTCTAAGCCAAAGATTAAACCCATTGATTAATGGGGACTTTTGAGACAGCATAACTTAAATCCAATATAGACTCAACCACCAATTTTTTTGTTTATTTTATGCTCTCATAGGTTCCCTTGACAACAGTCCAAACCAGTGTAAACAAAACCAATGTTGGTGTTTCCATTTTGAAATGTCGGACAGAGATAACAGTGACATTTATCACAAGTATCAAAATAGTTATATTGGAAACATTTCAGTTTTACAAGGGGGGTGACATTTAACAAATGTATATGAAAGTCTAAGTGGGGTGGGAGTATCATTAGTGTCTGGAACCATGACAATACAGTTGAAGAGAGCTTGTGAACTTTGCAAATGCTGTATTAATAAACAGCTGTAAAGCTGCGTTGAGACTACCCTGACACAGCCTTGAGTTTTGCAGTTATATGTCCTGTGCTAAAGTAGCATTGAACCCATATGAATTCATGCCCATACTCCTTCTCAATAGTACTACAGACACCTGTGATCTTCAAATCACTTACCCATAGGATCACATAGTTGGAAGATACAAAGGCTGTCCTGATTCAAGGCAAAACTTGAATCAGGACAGCCTTTGGATCTTCCAATTGGGTACTTAACCTACTTAACCTTACAGTAGTCGCAGTAAACTATGTGATCCTATGGGTAAGTGATTTGAAGATCACAGGTGTCTGTAGTACTATTGAGATGGAGTATGTGTATGAATTCATATGGGTTCAATGCTACTTTAGCACAGGACATATAACTGCAAAACTCCCTGGTGTACATGATTCTTGGGGATCTATGGTTCCTGGTATGTACAGTAGTCATAGCTTGCCTGCTGTGACAACAAAAATGGCATGTAAAAACCATGAAATGCATTCATTCTGAGTGAGACACTATCCATTTTCTATCCAGAAAATTGTCTGTCCTTTGTCAAGAACAAAAAGTCCACTTCCACCACTTATGGGTCCCATGGTGGGACACATTTCTTTTGCAAAACAGTCTCGAGCAAAATATGTTTTCAACACCAATAAAAAAAATGTTGTGGTCAGTGTTACAGAATGATATTCTATTTCATTTAATAGTTTCCATGTTGGCTTTCATTCAATGTAATCAATTTGAATAGATGGTAATGACAATAACTGTGCTCTCTTTGGTAGCCGTAAGGACTGTACTCAGCTAAACTAAACAAAGGTATGTAAGGAAAAATGATCCATTCATACACAGTATTTCAACCAAACCCTAAGAGGACAAGAGCACAATATATATTTGGTACACAGACACTCAGACTACATATACTATACTAACAACACAGAGCTTTTTGGAATCAATTGTTAGCTATACTATTTTTATATAGTTATACATTACAATAAAACCTGCATAATCAAACAGAAAAGAATGTCCTGCAACATCTAATAGTTAACTTCACTACAGTACCTCTAGTTGTCAGATCAAACAGAATTATGCAAAGAATACATGAATACAAACTGACAATTGATAAAGATTTGAGTTACAGGATTATTTTTGAATGCTGATGGTTAATGATTTGCTTTGTACCCTGGCTGTCAGACACCAGGTCTTTGATATGTGCTGAGGAGTGGAATACTTTTTTTCCAGGAGAAGGGTGTTTACTTTTCCAATCCTGTGTACACAGGGCGTAATCCTTCCAGAGATGTGAGCAATGGAAGACATAGAATCCGATCACATAATTCTGACATAATAAACATAAACACGATAAGGCTTCCCTTAGGGAAAACCAAATAAATCTAATAAGTAAATTCTCCACCATCACCAATCGCTCTTCTAAACGGACACTCACAATCAAAGAAAAACTTCCTATGGTGACGTTATGATTAAGTGGCAATGAGCAATATAAAATTAGAAAGTAGATTTTCCACACACTCTTTTGGTTCATTTGAGTAGTGCAAACATAAAGTCCAAGATAAAAAACCGCTCAATCTGTCATGCTGATTCCTAAAAGCCCATGAACATTTACACCTCTTTAAGAGGCAAACAGTCTGGTGGGCTGGGATTGGAAAAGATAATTGGTAACTACCACAGAGAAGATAAAAAAACCCCAGAAAGGATTAAAATAACTATATTCCCCTAAAGTGTGGTAGAGGTGTAATAGGTTACAACATACAGGAGGGTTAAGGGAGAAAACGTGTTGTTTCAGAATACAGTACAATACAAGCAGAGACAGCTGGCTGGCTGAAGACTGAAGTTATGTTCTGCATAAAATGGTTCAGCCGCTTCATGTCCATAGCATTAACACGAAAAGCTGCATATTGATTGTAGTCTAGATTAGAATATGATAAATTCACCTCCATCAAACCAAGGACTGATAACGCCTCATTTTACATCTCTGCAGAGGTAATAAACTATCTGTGAGACAGGAGTGTTGAGTCTTTCTAGTAATAAAAACACTGTAAAGGGAAGTGTTACCTAAAATGTATGCTTGTATTTGTAGCCTGTGCCCTCCGCACTGAGAAAATACAACAGCAATGTCCAACTACTAAGCCTGGGGGTTTGGGCCCATAAGCCCACTGTAAAAGTGACACTATGCACAGAATGATTCCTTCAGCAGATTATGAGAACAGAATTAGTTTAACAGCTGCCTAGCCTGCACCATGCCTTACCTCTGAGATCCAATGTGTTGACCCTTTTTACAAGAATAATGGGAGAAGGTTGAGCTGCAACACCCTCCACTCCCCCCTCCCCTCCCCAGCCCCCCTCTCCCCAGCCCCAAGGGAACTCTCTTCTCGATGGTGGAGGACATTGTAGTATCCTCAATGTCTCCTAATAACCCTGTCTGGTGGACAGACGCACGCACCCTATTATCAGGCCTTTGTCACAGACTGTTCTCACCACTATGAGTTGAAGGAGTGTGTGTGTGCGTGTGTGTGCGTGTGTGTGCGCGCACTTGCTCTCTCGCTTGTTGGAGGGGGAGTTATGCCCACAGGTTATACCGAAAGAAAAAAAAGCCAAAACCTTCTTCCGGCACCTTGCCACTCCTCTTCTCCTCCTAATACTTTGTTCTTTGAGTTTTGAGAAATGGATGTCCCTGCTGTTCACTGTCTGTTTCTCAAGATCCATCTGACATGAGATTGTAACCCAACATATCACATAGGGCTCCAAACAAGGTCCAGTGTTGTCTTTAGTGTCACATCTCTTTATTTGACCTGCTGTAAGAAAAGGTCATACTCAACACTTTATTTTTCAGTGTCTATGTCATACTGCCATCACTGACTGAGGCTCAGTGGGCAAAGTGATGATTTGGTACTTCTAGCATAGGCAACTTGATACCATAGCAACCAATTAATGACAGGGTATAAAACAATGGAACTCTGTATCTAAGTGATACTAATGAATGACAACTTTAACAGACTGACTGATAACACAACTGAACTCCTTAACCCTCCTGCTGTGTTCCGGTCATATTGGACCGATTTACAAGTTCTCTCTCTGAAAAATATAGTTAATTTAATCTGATAGTCATAAAGTTCCATAACTTTGTCCACACAGGGCATCTGAACACATAACATGCATTTTGATGATTTTCATTACATTTTGGGTGTTTTATTTAACTTTTGTACACCTGTGGTGTTCCTGGTCAGAAATGACCGGTCATTAGAAATGAATGGGTGAGACTACAATTAGTGTATAAAATTGAGTTCAGGCACATGCCCATTCACACTTCCTCCCCCAGACCCCCACATGCATGTGTGTTTGAGCACACACACACACATCTCACTCCCCTTCTTGGCTTCCATGGCAACCCCCACGGGAACATTTCCCCAATAAAATATTTTCCCCATGGGAACCACACCTGTTGGCATTCGAACAAACAATGGCAACATTGTTTCAATAATATATCGAACTTTTCTTGCAGCTCTGGTTTACAGCTCACAGTTCATTCTGTGGCAGCACAATGACCAAACGATATACTGTATGTGAGACTCTTGATACATACTGTCACGTCCTGACCAGTAAAGGGGTTATTTGTTATTGTAGTTTGGTCAGGACGTGGCAGGGGGGTGTTTGTTTTATGTGGTTCGGGGTTTGTTGGGATATGTGTTTATGTAGAGGGGTGTTTGTTTAGAGTATTCCGGGGTTTTTGGTTATGTTCTATGTTTTGTATTTCTATGCTCTGTCTATGTTGTGTATTTCTTTGTGTTGGCCTGGTATGGCTCTCAATCAGGAACAGCTGTACATCGTTGTTGCTGATTGGGAGTCATACTTAGGTAGCCCTGTTTTCACCTGTCCTTTGTGGGAAGTTGTTTTTGCACTGCTGTGTTTAGCCTGTAATACTGTGTGTTCGTTCGTTTTGTTGTTTTGTTGTTACGTGTCTCAAATAAAGTTTAAAATGAGCACTCAACCCGCTGCGCCTTGGTCCACTATATACAACGACCGTTACACATACTGTAATATCTTTGATCATGACAGTGGTTAGGAGGAGAGAGTCATTGGAAACTTTGACACAACGTAGTCTGTGATAAATAGCACAATATGTTTCATCTGAGTATTTGTTATAGTAAAAAATAATCCATATATTATGCTTTTTTTAAATCTAAAAAACAAGTTATATGACCTCAGGTCAATGAGGCCTACAGGCCATAAATAGCAAATAGAAGTTCAAAACTTATAATGTTCACAAGAACTTAAGTTGGTAAAAATATCTAACATAACATTAGGTGATAATATATGTTTTATTCTGGATCTATAATCAGCTATAATGGTGCGGTCATTCTGGACCTGGAACACAGAATTAATTAAACATGAAACGAACACAACAAGAGGGTTAAAACAGTGCCAAAGATAATGTTTCACTACCATAGGCTAGCCTTAGTGTTGGTAATACTGTTGGACATACAAAGGGTGAATAAGAAGCTTGTGAGACAACAGTTTGAGTTAACCTCAGCTATTACACAGGAGCAACAGCTGCAAAACAGCAGAGGCGTTTCTTAAAATGACAATAGGCTACCCCACCCCTGCCCCCTTTACAACCCCGTTCTCCTGGACTTTTATTTCTTGAAGACCTGTCTCCTGTTCGATTTATTCTGCCGATAATGTAAGAATCGAGACATTTGCCCAGATGCTTTCACATGTATATGCAAATCACATTTTTGCAACGTTGCAGCCTTGAGCGGTGCCGCAGGAGGATCAAAGTTTGTTTCCGAGCATGTTATTTGACGCATTGAGATTGAAAATGTAATATTTCTGATCGGGACATAGCCAAATCACAATAATACAAATGCAGATATAGAACCGCAGATGCAGAGTAGTCGTAGGGCTACTCCTGATTAATTATATAGATAGCCTATAATATGACATTATTATAGAAACCGATTGCCTATTAGTTATTCCTTCGTATAATAATGCCCGTGTCCCTACAACCCATGCACAGAAAGTCCTGTGCCCTTGCAGAGATGCAGTAACGGTAGGTTGTTGGCAAACAAATACCATTTTGTTAGGGAAAATGTTACATTTCCAGAAAAATTGATAGCATACTAGCTATGACCCCCTGGCCACAACCTTATTGTGGAGATAAGTGTCCGGCAACAGAGTTCCTGCTTCCATAACATTCACATCCACCTGTTCTCATACTACTGCACAATACCTCGAAAGAGGATATTGCAGGCTACAGAAGAAACAGCTTCAGTTTAATATATTCTGACTTTGTTCATGCATTAGTCTAATCCTGACTTTGTTCATGCAAAATAAATCACGTGAAGTATAGGGCTCACCTCATTGACATGCAAGCCCCTCTCTTCTCAGTTGCATCCCGTTTATTTGGACATCAGTAGCTTAAGGTTTGTGCAAATAGCCTTCAACTCTATGCGTCAATAACCTACATGCGCAACAAATAAATGAAATAAATACATAGATAGCCTAATCGGATTCCTTCAAAAAAATTTTTTTTTAAACATTTCTTAATCTATTCCATTCAAGCAGAAACGGGTAGCCTATTTACAGCGGTTTGTCGTTTATATATTCATTCAGGCACGGTTCCCATGTAGGCTAACCTTGAGGAGAGCATGGTTTTGATTGCAGAGACATCCAAACGCTTCGAAACGCCACCTGCAACCTCACTGACTAGTTGTCTGCGGATATTCTACTCTTCGATCGTAACCTAGTGCTCCTCCAAGGAAAATATGAGAACAGCACCTGGCGCTGTCCAAACGAGTCAGCTGCTTCCGATTGGCTGCTGGATGGTGCTGGTCATTCTCGCTCAAGCAGAGCACCATCTGTTCGAGGATTGTTATGTCGCGAACAAAGGCAGGCGCTAGGTCTGCGCGGTGGGAGAGCGCCAAGGAGGGAGGGTTCTTTTTCTTGATTTTTCTTGTGAGAAAGTCTTCTGCCTGCCCCCCCACCTCTTCCATCCTTGACGTCTGAAATGGTGCTTCTGTTGGGAGACAATGTACCTCTTTGTTTCGCTGTTGTTAAGTTCCTCTAATTAGAACTGTTTAATATGCAACCCATTAATTTGTTGCTATTCTTGCCTGCATGAATAATTGCTCCTCTACCTCTATCATCCACCCATCTCCTGCTCTCTTTACATTCATCCATCTCCATCCCAAATGTAAAATGTAAAAAATGTACATCAATCTTCTTCTCTCTTCACATTCATGTGTTGCTGGGAAACTTTTCTTTATTAGAACAAGATTGGCCCGTTACACTCCAAGCAATCCATGTCATGTTGTATACAGTAGGCCTACATTTTGTGACGTTTCTGTTAAACAATCCTTACCCTGCTCTGTAAATGTCAAAATGGTCACATTTATTTTCAAGAAAGTCACTTTACTTGATTTCATGACAAAGCCTTGATGTAAAGTGGCCTGTTCTCCAGAGGTGCTCCAGTGATGCTCCAGAGGTTTTGTATGACAGGTTTCCTTCTTATTTTTTTGTGTAATTAGTATGATATGTTCAATTACAAATTTGTAAGCTTTGAAAATCCTGGATTGTATCTTTAAGTGTTCTTCACTTTAAAGCACCATAATCCCAATGCACTCCACCACATTATAGAGACGAGACATGTACACTCTTGATATCTAAGGTTTATGACTGGCAAGTGATTTACTACGGTTGAAAGTGAACATGTCAGGTTGAAACTAAAATCATTGCAGGTTTAAAGCTTTAATCCTGAACCTTATCTATCATCTATCTAGGATCCCTAGGCATAAAAAGACATATACATTTGTGGACTGATTGATGGGTCAAACATGATACATTAAGGACTGATACCAAGCCTTTAACAAAATTACTCTGAGTATTCCTCCTTTATTGAAGGAGAAACAAAACAGTTTAAGTTGTAGGCTACAACAGGAGGTAGATATTGCAGAATGTGTATGAACCATGGTTTCAAAGGCGGAGGCAGGTGGGGAGAAAAGGTCTTATTTTCACTTCTCCTCCCATGCCCACGTCCATTTGTCCATCCCTGTCCACAGAGAGAGATGAAGACAGATGGCAAGCTCTGGCCCCTGTCAGAGCGAGGCTGCAGGGAAAACACAGGCTGTCTGGAGCTGGATGGGCACAGATGAATTGATCAAATAGGTAGAGAGGAATGTCAGGAAGAAGCCTGCATCTTGCACCGCTACCCCTCTCTAGGCATATCACGCTGGGATATGTGGACAGTAATGCTCCAGTAATGATAGACTATTGGGCGAGCGCGCCCTGCTTTAATTCCGGTGATTTGTATTCTCTGTATCGATGTTTGCTATTGATTCCTCCCATTAACTTGTGCATTAAACAGTGTGGTTTATCAGGCCTTGTCAACTGCCCAGAGGATGAGTCTCTGTGAATACCAAAGTCCACATCACATAACCAGCTTCAAAGGAGAGCTCGGGGAGCAGAAACAACAAACACATTTGTGCTCTGTGTCTCAGTTTCTAATACCGCTTGATCTCACAAAGGAACAGCCTCTGGAATGACCAAATCGCTATCGCTCTCACAGCTGCCAGCTGCAATTGAATGACTGGGTTGTTTTATGGGAAATGTAAGGGGGAGTGAGGGGGAAACTAAAACAGCTCAGAATATGGACTATGTAAGAAATACTTAATAGTAACTAATACTTTTTAAGAGTGCTTTGAGATACAGATGTAGGATCTTAATTTGAGCCAGTTTGCTAAAGCAGGATAATCATCCTGCAGCAACAGGAAATGGAAATTATAATGTGGATTATAATTAATGGACAGTTTTGATTTGGTTGATTCATTTTTCATAAGTAAAATCAAGTCTTAAATTTCAAAGTAGAAATTATAAACTTCAGAAGCCTTTTTAAACCTCAAATACGCTAAAAGTTTAAAATGTCCTGCATTGCAGGAAAGTTATCCTGCAACAGTGTGATTAAATTAAGCTCTGTAGATAGCTGTAAAAACTAAAACAAATGTATCTTAGGCTAAACAACACATGTCCGATGATGGACAGTGATAAAACAGAGTGAGATTAATGTGACTGATTGTTGCTCATTCCCAGCATAATGTGTAGAAGTGAGAGGGCCAGTGAGAGAGTCTGATCAGAGTGTGAGTATGATGCCTGGCCAGAGTGACATGGCATATATCTGTGAGGCAGCAGGGAGGTCAGCCTGTCAGGACCACTGCCCGTCAGCCATGTATGGGCCTACTGACACTTCTCTGAGGAAGCAGGACCAGATGGAGACATTCACTCAGCCTCATCTTGCTGTTATACTGAGTAGTAACTACAGATACAGGGTGAAGGAGCTCAGACACTCCTCCTCTCAGACATGTCAAACATTGTCTTGCTGCAGTATAGTGTGACCTTTCAGTCTTGGAACATGACCTCCTCAACATTCTGTAACATGTCTTCACTTGTCTTTCCTGCAACAGAGCACATCCCTGCACTACCCAGACTTGTCTAAAGGTCTGTTCTCCTCTGCATGTCTCTGAAGTCTCCTCCATAATGCAGCACTTTTCTTACCACTGTCGAGCCTCACACCGTCCCCTCTCCTCCACTGGCTGATTGAAGTCTGTTCATATTTCACTCTGAGATGAGAGTGAGAATGTACAGCAGACTTAAGGCAGAGCCTCCGCAGAATATTGAGAGCAACTTGTCCTCTTAATCTGCTAGTTGATGCAGAAGTAGTGCAAATTGTAGATATGCGACTGTTCTGTTCTTTCATCTCCATTTAACGTCCCATCCTTGCTTGTAATAAAGGAAGATTAGGGCAGTTTAGACATAACAGCTTTAATGCACTGGCCAATAGAAAAGAAGGTTAGACTATCCTCTCATCTAATAATGGCGCCGGAAGGGATGGCTGCCGTTTTACGGGCTCCTAACCAACTGTGCTATTTTGTTTTGTTTTTTTTCGCATCGTTTGTAACTAATTTTGTACATAATGTTGCTGCTACTGTCTCTTATGACCGAAAAGAGCTTCTCGACATCAGAACAGCGATTACTCACCTCGATCTGGACGAAGATGTTTTCTTTAATGAGTCTGATGCGAAGGATATACTGCTTTGTCTAGACAAGGCCCAAATCCCTGTCATCTGTGTGAAGAAAAGACAGAGAAAAAGGTGAAGGAGGGCGGGGTGCCTTGTAAGAATTTGCAGGCGAGTAGGTAAACCACCACTACCCTCCATATTACTGGCCAACGTGCAATCATTGGAAAAAAAAATGGATGATCTACGATTAAGACTATCTTACCAACGGGACATTTAAAAACTGTAATATCTTATGTTTCACCGTGACATAGCTAATTGACGACACGGATAATATAGAGCTGGCTGGCTTCTCCGTGCATCGGTAGGACAGAGCAGCTACGTCTGGTAAGGCGATGGGCGGGGGTGTTTGTCTATTTGTCAATAACTGCTGGTGCTCAATGTCTAATATTAAAGAAGTCTCGAGGCATTGCTCGCCTAAAGTAGAATACCTCATGATGTGCTGTAGACCACACTATCTACCAAGAGAGTTCTCATCTATATTATTTGTAGCTGTCTATTTACCACCATAAACCGATGATGGCACTAAGACCGCACTCAACAAGCTGTAAAAGGCCATAATCAAACAAGAAAATGCTCATCCAGAAGCGGTGCTCCTAGTGGCCAGGGACGTTAATGCAGGCAAACTTAAATACATTTTACCTAATTTCTACCAGCATGTCACATGTGCAACCAGAGGGAAAAAACTCTAGACTACCTTTACTCCACACACAGAGATTCATTTACATTTACATTTTAGTCATTTAGCAGACGCTCTTATCCAGAGCGACTTACAGTAGTGAATGCATACATTTCATTTAATTACATGCATTTTTTTTTTTGTACTGGCCCCCCGTGGGAATCGAACCCACAACCCTGGCGGTGCAAACACCATGCTCTACCAACTGAGCCACAGGAAAGCCATTCATACAAAGTTCTTCCTCGCCCTCTATTTGGCAAATCCGACCATAATTATATTCTCCTGATTCCTGCTTACAAGAAAAAACTAAAGCACAAAGTACCAGTGACTCTCAAAACGGAAGTGTTCAGATGACGCGATGCTACGCTACAGGACTGTTTTGCTAGCACAGACTGGAATATGTTCCGGGATTCATCCAACGGCATTGAGGAGTATACCACCTCAGTCACCGGCTTCATCAATAAGTGCATTGATGACGTCGTCCCCACAGTAACCGTACATACATATCCGAACCAGAAGCCCTGGATTACAGGCAACATCCTCACTGAGCTAAAGGCTAGAGCTGCCACTTTCAAGGAGTGGGACACTAATCCGGACGCTTAAAAGAAATCCTTCTATGCCCTCAGACAAACCATCAAAAAGGCAAAGCGTCAATACAGGACTGTGGCAGGGCTTGAAAACTATTACCGACAACAAAGGGAAACCCAGCCACGAGCTGCCCAGTGAAACGAGCCTATGAGACGAGCTAAATGCCTTTTATGCTTGCTTTTGAGGCAAGCAACACTGAAGCATGCATGAGAGCACCAGCTGTTCCCGGCGACTGTGTGATCATGCTCTCCGTAGCCGATGTGAGCAAGTCCTTTAAACAGGTCAACATCCACAAAGCATGCAAAAACCAACTGGCAAGTGTCTTCACTGACATTTTCAATCTCTCCCTGACTGAGTCTGTAATACCTACCTGTTTCAAACAGGCCAACATAGTCCCTGTGCCCAAGAAAGCGAAGGTAACCTGCCTAAATGATTACCACCCTGTAGCATTCACGTCGGTAGCCATGAAGTGCTTTGAAAGGTTGGTCAAAGCGCACATCAACACCATCATGCCGGAAACCCTAGACCCAATTCAATTTGCATGCCGCCCCAACAGATCCACACGACGCAATCTCAATCGCACTCCACACTGCCCTTTCCCACCTGGACAAAAGGAACAATTATGTGAGAATACTGTTCATTGACTACAGCTCAGCGTTCAACACCATAGTACCCAACAAGCTCATCACTGAGCTAAGGACCCTGGGACTAAACACCTCCCTCTGCAACTGGATTCAGGACTTCCTGATGGTCTGCCCCCAGGTGGTAAGGGTAGGCAAGAACACGTCTGCTACGCTCATCCTCAACATTGGAGCCCCTCAAGTGTGCGTGCTTAGTCCCCTCCTGTACTCCCTGTTCACCCACAACTGCATGGCCGAACACGACTCCAACACTATCATTAAGTTTGCTGACTACACAACAGTGGTAGGCCTGATCACCGACAATGTTGAGACAGCCCATATGGAGGAGATCAGAGGAAAAAGAGGGCCGAACAGAACCCCATTAACATCGATGGGGCTGAAGTGGTGCGAGTCGACAGTTTCAAGTTTCTTGGTGTCCACATCACCAACAAATTATCATGGTCCAAACACACATAAGACAGTTGTGAAGAGGGCATGACAACACCTTTTCCCCCACAGGAGACTGAAAAGATTTGGCATGGGTCCCCAGATCCCCAAAAAGTTCAATAGCTACACCCTCAAGAGCATCCTGACCAGTTGTATCTCCGCCTGGTATGGCAACTGCTCGGCATCTGACCGTAAGGCTCTATAGAGGGTAGTGCGTACGGCCCAGTACATCACTGGGACCAAGCTTGCTGACATCCAAGACCTACAGTTGAAGTCGGAAGTTTACGTACACTTAGGTTGGAGTCATTAAAACTCATTTTTCAACCACTCCACAAATTTCTTAGGAACAAACTATAGTTTTGGCAAGTTGGATAGGACATCTACTTTGTGCACGACACAAGTAATTTTTACAACAATTGTTTACAGACAGATTATTTCACTTATAATTCACTGTATCACAATTCCAGTGGGTCAGAAGTTTACATACACTAAGTTGACTGTGCCTTTAAACAGCTCGGAATATTCCATGAAATGGAGTCATGGCTTTAGAAGCTTCTGATAGGCTAATTGACATAATTTGAGTCAATTGGAGGTGCTCTTGTGGATGTATTTCAAGGCCTACCTTCAAACTCAGTGCCTCTTTGCTTGACATCATGGGAAAATCAATAGAAATCAGCCAGGACCTCAGAAAACATTATTTAGACATCCACAAATCTGGTTCATCCTTGGGAGCAATTTCCAAAAGCCTGAAGGTACCACGTTCATCTGTGCAAACAATAGTACGCAAGTATAAACACCATAAGACCACGCAGCTGTCATACCGTTCAGGAAGGAGACGCGTTCTGTCTCCTGGAGATGAACGTACTTTGGTGGGAAAATTGCAAATCAATCCTAGAACAACAGCAAAGGACCTTGTGAAGATGCAGGAGGAAACAGGTACAAAAGTATCTATATCCACAGTAAAACGAGTCCTATATCGACATAACCTGAAAGGCCGCTCTGCAAGGAAGAAGCCACTGCTCCAAAACTGCCATAAAAAAGCCAGACTACGTTTGGCCATAATGACCATCGTTATGTTTGGAGGGAAAAGGGGGACGCTTGCAAGCCGAAGAACACCATCCCAACCATGAAGCACGGGGGTGAAAGCATCATGTTGTGGGGGTGCTTTGCTGCAGGAGGGACTGGTGCACTTCACAAAACAGATGGCATCATTAGCAAGGAAAATTATGTGAAATATATTGAAGCAACATCTCAAGACATCAGTCAGGAAGTTAAAGCTTGGTCGCAAATGGGTCTTCCAAATGGACAATGACCCCAAGCATACTTCCAAAGTTGTGGCAAAATGGCTTAAGGACAACAAAGTCAAGGTATTGGAGTGGCCATCACAAAGCCCTGACCTCAATCCTATAGAACATTTCGGGCAGAACTGAGAAAGTGTGTGCGAGGAAGGAGGCCTACAAACCTGACTCGGTTACACCAGCTCTGTCAGGAGGAATGGGTGAAAATTCACCCAACTTAATGTGGGAAGGTTGTGGAAGGCTACCCGAAACGTTTGACCCAGGTTAAACAGTTTAAAGGCAATAATACCGAATACTAATTGAGTGTATGTGAACTTCTGACCCACTGGGAATGTGATGAAAGAAATAAAAGCTGAAATAAATCATTCTCTCTACTATTATTCTGACATTTCACATTCTTAAGATAAAGTGGTGATCCTAACTGACCTAAGACAGGGAATTTTTACTAGGATAAAATGTCAGGAATTGTGAAAACGGAGTTTAAATGTATTTGGCTAAGGTGTATGTAAACTTCCGACTATATATACTAGGCGGTGTCAGAGGAAGGCCCAAAAAATTGTCAAAGACTGCAGTCATCCAAGTCATAGACTGTTCGCTCTGCTACCGCACGGCAAGAGGTACCGGAGCGCCAAGTCTAGTACCAAAAGGTTCCTTAACAGCTTCTACCCCAAGCCATAAGACTGCTGAACAATTAATCAAATGGCCACCCGGACTATTTACATTGTTTTTACACTGATGCTACTCTGTTCATTATCTATGCATAGTCACTACAAATTACCTCAACTAACCTGTACCCCGCACATTGACTCGGTACCGGTACCCCCTGTATATAGCCTCGTTATGATTATGTCATTTTCATGTGTTACTTTTTGATTTTATTGTTTTACATTAGTTTATTTAGTAAATATTTTCTTAGCTCTATTTCATATAAGTAAGCATTTCATGGTAAGGTCTACACCTGTTGTATTTGGCACATGTGACAATTACAATTTGATCTCTTGGAGGAATCCACAGTTGTGTTCTTAATAACAAGGACATAAACAATCTGGTTCCATTAGTTCCATTTAAAGTCACAGGACTTGGAACATCTGACACATTAACATGATACAAATAATGTCTCTTTCTCTGTGTGTGTGTGTGTGTGTGTGTGTGTGTATGCACATGTGTGTAAGTCTGAGTGTGTGCCTCTATGTATCAGTGTCCCCACTGTCCCCCCCTCACCCCACCCCACCCTTTCAGTAAATAACCACCCAGGTGCGGTTCATTGGTTTATTCATTTATTGGTTTATTAGGATCCCCATCAGCTTTTGCCGAAGCAGTGCCTATTCTTCCTGGAGTCCACAAAAAACACAAAACATGACAAGTAACAAAACACTGATAGGCAGGGACAGTCACACAAATGTAAAATGCAATGATATAAAAATATATAATAATAATAGTACAAACAATACAACAACTAAAAATTGTGTTTGTTAGTGTGTGCCTGTGTGTGTGTGCGTGTTTCTCCTCACAGTCCATGAAATGTTCTTTAATCTTTTTTTAAAAGGTAATTTTGTTTTGATGTTTGCTTGAGTAATTGGCACAGGTGTGGACTCGAGTCACATGACTTGGACTCGAGTCAGACTCAAGTCACAAATATGATGACTTGGACTCGACTTTGACTTTAACACCAATCACTCGTGACTTAACTTGGACTTGAGCCTTTTGACTCGACCTGACTTGATACCCTCCCCAAGCCCAAATATTAAAAATGATGCTATTAAAAAAAATGTGCAGCGCATCAACTCTTCATTTAACGGATTACAGTTTGAATCGGACAGCAGCCAATAAAATTATGCCAGCTGAGAAAAAGTTGTGCGTGGCAGTACAGAGGAACGTCGGCGGGTGAATTCAGATGGAGCCCTTGGAAAGATGATACCCAAAAGTATTATTTTTTGGATATAAAGACAACGCTGTATCAACAAAAAACTGATTGAAACTTGCAAAACATGCTGGAAGAAAATTACAGACGGAGGCGCAACAATTTCCAACATTTGAAGCTGCACAAAGAACAGTAATTCGTGGCTAATATAGCTGACAGCTATATATTTTATTACTTTACTAGTATATCATGTAGGCTAGCGCAAAGTTAAATCAATGAGCCTCCACACAGTCAGTGCGGAACGTGATCATTGCACCCAAGATTGAGCTACAACTGGCTAGGCAGTTGGTAGCCTAAATCCTGCCTGAGGCTCCTAACACAAGGTTGGGCGATTGTGTACAAGCCTACATCGGCCGATTGCGCCCCATAGCGATCCTCGATAGTCGATCACTATTGGGGGGTGGGGGGGGGTGTCTTTCTCATGGCTACCCATGTATTTCCAGTTATTTTGAAAGTAATAAATATATAGATATTTTTAAAAGCATTCATGATTTGCGTAAATGTAATATACTAACTATTACTCTATATATAATATGAAATGGTACTACATTTGGTGAAGAGCACGCGTAGCACATTCATCTCCTGCACATCTATCACTCCAGTGTTTTATTGGTATATTGTAATTACTTCGCCACCATGGCCTATTTATTGCCTTACCTCCCTTATCTTAACTCATTTGCACACACAGTATATAGACCTTTTCTACTGTATTATTGACTATATGTTTGTGTATTCCATGTGTAACTCTGTGTTGTTGTATGTGTCGAACTGCTTTGCTTTATCTTGGCCAGGTCGCAGTTGTAAATGAGAACTTGTTCTCAACTAGCCTATCTGGTTAAATAAAGGTGAAAAAAGAGCACATTATGACTTGTTTAGGACTCGAAACTCAAAGTTAAAGACTTGAGACTTGACGGTCTTGACTTGTGTTACGTAATCGTACTGAAAGGTAGCTAAGGAGTCAAGCGCAGGAGAGCAGAGATGTCAATGTAGCATCTTTAATAGGCAAGTCCCAAAATGGTACAGGTACAAGGTCCATAAACGCCCGAGACAATGGAACACACAGTTATTCACGGGAGGAAAAACAACGCTCCTACTATACTTAACACACGGTACACACGTGAATAAACTGAGGAAAAAACCTCCACGAGCAACATAAAAAATAACCCCGCACAAACGTAAGAGGGGAAACAGGGGTAAATATACACACAGAAATTAAAGCAAATGAAAACCAGGTGTGAATGAATCTAAGACAAAACCAACAGAAAAGGAAAAATGGATCGGTGATGGCTAGTAGGCTGGCGACGCCGACCGCCGAGCACCGCCCGAACAAGGAGAGGAACCACCTTCGGTGGAAGTCGTGACAACTTGAGACTTGACTCGGACTTGCCTGTCTTGACTTGGGACTTGAGTGCTAAGACTTGAGACTTTACTTGTGACTTGTAAAACAGCACTATAATCCCTCGTTACGGTGTTTCTGAGTTCAGAATGGCTCTGTACCCAGGCTATATGGTGGCTGGTGACCTTGGGTCAAATGTGAGAATCAGGAAGTGGATGTCTGGGAATAACAGGTTCGTGAGTGATAGGGATGGGAAGAGTCTTATAGGGTGAGGAGATCTCACAGGCAGACTAATAATAAGTGCATGGCTACAGTTGCCAGGCAGATTTGATGGCTTGACGTTGGCTATGCAGCCTGTCCTCTCCCTGACTGGGGGAATCTCTCCTGCGTGCCTGTGCTCTTTCTGTCTCCCTCAGGTCTAATATGTATTTATTTAATCTCTCTCTCTCTTACACACAAACACACATGCATGCACGTACACACACACACAAACGCAATCCCTGTAAGATGGTGCCGACAGATATGGCAGCTCTGCTTCTAGCTCCTAAGCAACTTTGCAGTATTTTGTTTTTCTGTGTGCTATTTCTTACATGATTAGCCCAGAATGTTCTGGGTGTTAATACATGCAGCCGGAAATAACTTTTGGATATCAGAGCGACGGTAACTCACCAGCATTACGACCAGGTGTACGACCTTCCCGAATTAGATCCTTTGTTCGTACCCCCCAGGGCAATTGAACTTATTCCAGAGGCTGCTCCAAAACACAGCCAGCGGAGAAGAGGTATTCGGAGTGGACTTCTAGTCCAACTCAGGAGGCGTGCACACCATCCACCACTTCTGAGTATATTAATCGTAATGTTCAGTCTCTGGATAATAAAGTAGACAAGCTCAGGGCGAGGATCTCCTTCCAGAGAGACATCAGGGATTGTAACATACTCTGTTTTACGGAAACATGGCACTCTCGGGATATATTGTCCCCATCCATACAGCCATCTGGGTTCTCAGTACATTGTGTAGACAGGAATAAAGAACTCTCCGGGAAGAAGAAAGGCAGGGGTGTATGTTTCATGATTAACCTGTTAGGGTATAGGGGGCAGTATTGAGACTTTTTTGAAAAAAAGATGTGCCCATTTTTAAATGCCTCCTACACCTACCCAGTAACTACAATATGCATATACTTATTATATATGGATAGAAAACACCCTAAAGTTTCAAAAACTGTTTGAATGGTGTCTGTGAGTATAACAGAACTCATTTGGCAGGCAAAACCCTGAGACAGATTCTGACAGGAAGTGGATACCTGATGTGTTGAATTGACTTTGAGCCTATGCCATTGAAAAACAAAGGGGGTGAGGTATATTCTGGCACTTCCTATTGCTTCCACAAGATGTCCCCAGCCTTTACAAAGTGTTTTGAGTGTTCTACAGTGAGATCTGACCGAATAAGAGCCATGGAACGTGATGGTCCATCATTCACCCTGGCGCGCGATTTGATGGTGGGTACTCTCATTCCGAAACGTTTTAAAAGAAAACCCAATGGTCCGCCTTGAATTTTATTCATGTTCTGGTTAAAAAAGGCCCTAATGATTTATGCGATACAACGTTTGACATGTTTGAACGAACGGAAATATATTTTTTCCGTTCTTGAAGTGAAGTGAAGTCCGGCTGGCTTAGATCATGCGCTACAACACGGAGGTTTTTCGACATAAATGATGAGCTTTTTTGAACAAAACTACATTCGTTATGGACCTGGGACTCTTTGGAAGTGACATCTGATGAAGAGAATCAAAGGTAATGGATTATTTATATAGTATTTTCGATTTTAGATTCCTCCAACATGGCGGTTAGTCTGTATCGCGATGCGTATTTTTCTGGCGCAGTGCTCAGATTATTGCAAAGTGTGATTTCCCAGTAAGGTTAATTTAAAATCTGACAAGTCCATTGCGTTCAAGAGATGTAAATCTATAATTCTTTGAATGACAATATAATATTTTAGCAATGTTTTCTAATATTAATTAATTATTTTGTCGTCATGACTTGACTGCCGGTATTGGAGGGAAACGATTTCCTGAACATCAACGCCATAGTAAAACACTGTTTTTAGATATAAATATGAACTTGATAGAACTAAAAATGCATGCATTGTCTAACAAAATGTCCTAGGAGTGTCATCTGATGGAGATTGTAAAAGGTTAGTGCATAATTTTAGCTGATTGTATGGTTTTGGTAAAGCCCGTCTTTGAATCGACAATGCATTGCACACCGCTATTGTCAATGTACTCTCCTAACATAACCTAACTTTATGCTTTCCCCGTAAAACCTTTTTGAAATCGGTAAACGTGGTTAGATTAAGAAGATGTTTATCTTTCAAAGGCTGTAAGTTAGTTGTATGTTTGAGAAATTTGAATTTGTACATTTATTTGGTTTCAAATTTGCCGCTCTTGAAATGCACCTGCTGTTGATAGGGTGCGCCACAGGTGGCACGCTAACGTCCCAGGTAGCCTCAAGAAGTTTTAACCCCTTATGGTGTGATTGTGATAACATACAGAAACTCAAGTCCTTTTGTTCACACAACCTAGAATACCTCACAATCAAATGCCGACTGTATTACCTTCCAAGATAATTCTCTGTGGTTATAGTCACAGCCGTGTATTAGTGCTGGGCGATATGGCCAAAATCTCATATCCTGATATAGGTCATTTCATATCCCAATAACGATGCATATCATGATATAGCACATTTTCTGTAAATTCTATGAATAAATAGCCTACATAAAATTACCACTTGTAAAGGCCTAAGTCTTATTACATTTTGAATTATACTCAACAAATTAAAAGGTACTTTCTCATATTTGATTCTTTATTTTATTTAGAACCTGTGCACATTTTCAATTAAGCATGTAACAAAATATAAAATATGAATGTATAACATCTAAAAAGGTCAACAGAAAACACTTCAACTATAGTTGCAAACAAAATAAATATAGGCCTAAAATATATTTATATTTTTTGGGGCTTGCCTGTTTTGCATGTTATTTTGGCATTAATATGTGTCACATATCAATTTGCATTTGGTACCTTGGGTTGAGGGTTAGTACCAACTCACGAAACCCCCATTTCTCGACCATGTAAATTGGGGCCATGTCTTTGCAGATGTAAGTTTTAATGGCAGCTGTTACCTCCTTCCATCTTCATGATTCTTTGCCATATGGTGTGCCGTGGGCAAAAGCATCTTGCAACGTTTGAGTCGGGGGTTTGTTTTGAGCACTCAACTGTACTTTTTTGGGTCTCATCCGTAGACTTTCTCCATACTGCTTCACATGATTCTTCCGTAGGTGGTAAAAGAGGTTAGTGGTGTTTGAGCCTGTTGTCGGGACTGGCCTGCGGCATATTATGCAGTGGACGGTTTTCTGGTCAGTGTCAGATTTTTCATACCCAAACCACGGCCATGTTACCGAAGTTGCCCCTCTTTTAGGTACGAGCTCCGTGTCTCCATGCTCTGTGTCATGTTCAGTCTCTTCCATGTTTGTTTGTGTTGCAAATTTCCTTCCACACAGCCTACAAGGCCCACCCCTGCCCTCCGTTCGGCAAATCTGATCACGACTCCATTTTGCTCCTCCCTTCCTATAGGCAGAAACTCAAACGGGAAATACCCGTGCTAAGATCTATTTATCGCTGGTTTGAACAATCGGAATCCATGCTTCAAGATTGTTTTGATCACGTGGACAAGGATATGTTCCGGGTAGCCTCTGAGAATAACATAGACAAATACACGGATACGGTGATTGAGTTCATTAGGAAGTGTATAGGAGATGTTGTACCCACTGTGACTATTAAAACATACCCAAACCAGAAACAGTGGATAGATGGCAGCATTCACGCAAAACTGAAAGCGAGAACTATCGCATTTAACCATGGCAAGGTGACTGGGAATATGGCCGAATACAAACAGTATAGCTTTTCCCTCCATAAGGCAATCAAACAGGCAAAACATCAGTACAGAGACAAAGTGGAGTCGCAATTCAACGGCTCAGACATGAGACGTATGTAGCAGGGTCTACAGACAATCATGGACTACAAAAGGAAAACCAGCCATGTCGCGGACACCGACGTCTTGCTTCCGGATAAGTTAAACACCTTCTTCGAGGATAACACAGTGCCACCGACGTGGCCCACTACCAAGGACTGTGGGCTCTCCTACGTGGCTGATGTGAGTAAGACATTTAAGCGTGTTAACCCTCGCAAGGCTGCCGGTCCAGATGGCATCCCTAGCCACGATCTCAAAGCATGCGCAGACAAGCTGACTGGAGTGTTTACAGACATATTCAATCTCTCCCTATCCCAGACTGCTGTCCCCACTTGCTTCAAGATGTCCACCATTGTTCCTGTACCCAAGAAAGCAAAGGTAACTGAACTAAATGACTATCGCCCCGTAGACCTCACTTCTGTCATCATGAAGTGTTTTGAGAGGAGAGTTAAGGATCATATCACCTCTGCCTTACCTGACACCCTAGACCCACTTCAATTTGCTTACCGCCTCAATAGATCTACAGACGATGTAATTGCCATCACACTGCACACTGCCCTATCCCATCTGGACAAGAAGAATATCTATGTAAGAATGCTGTTCATTGACTATAGCTCAGCATTCAACACCATAGTAACCTCCAAGCTCATCATTCAGCTCGGGGCCATGAGTCTGAACCCCGCCCTGTGCAACTGGGTTCTGAACTTCCTGACGGGCCGCAACTAGGTGGTGAAGGTACACAAGGCTGCGTGTTCAGCGTCCTCCAGTACTCCCTGTTCACCCATGACAGTGTGGCCACGCACGCACGCCTCCAACTCAATCATGAAGTTTGCAGACGACACAACAATGACGAGACAGCCTACAGGAAGGAGGTGAGGGCCCGGAAAAGTGATGCCAGGAAAATAACCTTTCATTCATCGTCAACAAAACAAAGGAGCTGATTGTGGACTTCAGGAAACAGCAGAGGGAGCACACCCCTATCCATATCAACGGGACCACATTGGAGAAGGTGGAAAGCTTCCAGTTCCTTGGCATACACATCACTGACGATCTGAAATGGTCCACCCACACAGAAAGTGTGGTGAAGAAGGCGCAACAGTGCCTCTTCAACCTCAGGAGGCTGAAGAAAACCCACAAACTTTTACAGATGCACAGTTGAGAGCATCCTGTCGGACTGCATCACTGCCCGCAACTGCAGGGCTCTCCAGAGGGTGGTGCGGTTTGCCAAACGCATCACCGGGGGCAAACTACTTGCCCCCCAGGACACCTACAGCACCCGATGTCACAGGAAGGCCAAAAGGATCATCAAGGACATCAACCACCCGAGCCACAGTCTGTTCACCCCAATATCATCCAGAAGGCGAGGTCAGTACAGGTGCATCAAAGCTGGGATCAAGAGACTGAAAAACTGCTTAAGGCCATTAGACTGTTAAATAGCCATCACTAGCCGGCTTCCACCCGGTTATGCAACTTTGCACCTTGGAGACTGCTGCCCTATATACACTAGTCACTTTAATACTGTTTAAATAATGTTTACATACTGCTTTACTCATCTCATATGGATATACTGTGTTCTATATTTTAGTCAATGCCACTCAAACATTGCCCTATTCCATTATTTCACAAATTGTGAATCGTTTTTATATACACTACTGCACTGTTGAAGCTAAGAACACAAGCATTTTGCTATACCTGCAATAACATCTGCTAAATATGTGAGTGACCAATAAAATTTAATTTGACACTCACACACAGGAAATACAAGCGTAACAGAAATACTCAGCTAAAAAATGCTGATATAAATGTAAACCATCCACCTCAAAGTATTTGAATAAGCAAACCTCCAGTAAGAGGCTGACAGTAAGCGGTCACTCCCGAGTGGCGCAGCGCTCTAAGGCACTGCATCTCAGACCCTGGTTATAGACCCTGGTTCGATTTCAGGTTGTATAACAACTGGCTGTGAATGGTAGTCCCATAGGGAAGCACACAATTGGCCCAGCGTCATTAGGGTTTGGCTGAGGGAGGTCGTCATTGTAATTTTGTGGATTACCCTCTGAGACAGAACTGCTCCCACGCCCACCTCTGAAGCGTCCACCTCCACCATAAAGCAGATTGTGGGATCTGGGTGTTTGAGCAATGGGTCGGAGGTGAAATGTCCATTGAGGAGACGGAAGGCCCCTTCGGCTGCTGGGCTCCACACCAACCCATGGAGACCACCCTTGAGGAGAAAGGTGAGAGGGGCTGCAACTGAGCTGATGTTCCTGATGAAACGGCGGAAAAGTTGGCAAACCCCAAAAACCATTGTAACCCCTTTTATGGTGGTTGGGACTGGCCATAACCTTACCGCATCTAACTTCTTGTCATCCATCCTCACTCCCTGCGGGCTGACTTGGTAGCCTAAGGAGACACCTTAGGCTACCAAGTCACACCTCGTTAACAAATGCCTGGAACACTGACGGAGCATTGGCTAAACCAAATGGCATCCCCAAGTACTCGTAGTGACCAGACATCGTGCTAAACACAGTCTCCGGATCTTAATGGCCAACTATCGAGGGCATGAACTGGGAAAGGAGAGGAGAGTGGGTGTTAGATGATGTTAAGAGAGGCAAGGGTCTGGTCAATAAAGTTCCGCGGCACCGGAATCCACTAACGCTATAGACACAGTACATGAGGGGCAGTCAACTAGTGCGATGGACATAAAAAAGAGCTTAGCAGAAAGTGATGAAGACGAAATACTCACTCCTGCCCCAGGAGGCGGAATATGACGTGACCGTCCCTTTTCTTTTGTGGATCCCGGATTGAGAAGTGTCAGACACCGCTGGAGCCGGTGCCCTCCTTGACCGCAATACAGACAGAGCCCCAGCTGTCTTCATCTGCGTCGCTCCGCCGTGGAGAGGCGTGACCCCTACCTCCATGGGTTTAGGCTGATCCAGAGTGTTCACTGAGGGTGGGAGAGAAGCGATGAGAGTACCAATGGTCCTGAAGTAGATTATCCAGACGGATGGCCATCGCAATGAGTGAGTCCAAGGAGAGGTTGTCACCTCGACAGGCCAGTTCCGTCTGGACCTCCTCCTCTTCTGAATAGCGTGCGAAGCGCAGGCTCATTCCATCTACTGGATGCTGCTACTGTCCGGAAGGTGAGCTCGTACTCGGCAGACGTCTGGTCCCCCTGCCGTAATTGAAGTAAGCGCTCACCCCCCTCTCTGCCCTCCGGGGGATGATCGACGATGCACAAACAGAGCCATGATCCCCTCTTCTCCTCTCTCCCAGACAGCCGTGGCCCATTCCAACGCCCGCCCAGTCAGTAGAGAAATAAGCGTGGCAACCTTGGACCTCGGTGGTGGGGGCTCCCATTTGGTGTGTAAAGTAGAGGGAGCACTGAAATAGGAAGCCACGGCATTTAGATGGGGTACCGTCATACTTATCCGGGAGGGACAAACAGACATCGCTGACCTGAGCGGGTTGCTGAATGGGCCGTTGTGTTAGCTCGCTGGGTTGACTGGTTGTAGAGTATCCTCCGCTAGTTGACAATAATGCCTCCCGGGCATGTTCAAGACGTTGCACCTTGCGAAGAGCCTCGTCCATAGCCGTCCCCAGTTGTGCCAGCTAGTCATACCTTGACTTAGACGGTATCCCTGCTCGTCGATCATCTGGGAGATATTGTGTTTTCCTGCTGAATCCATTGTTGGAGTCAGTATTCTGTAACGTATACGATGGGAGTCGGAAAGCAAGTGCAGTTGGTGAGTTTAATAATAAATGGAACATCGAACAAATACAAGTAGCGTATAGACATGAAACACAAACAATACTGACTGGGGAAAGAACCTAAGGTACTGCCAGATATAGGGGAGGTAATAAGTGAGGAAATGGAGTCCAGGTGTGTCTGATGATGACGTGTAGGTGCGCATAATGATTGATGCCAGGTGTGCATAGTGATGGATCCCAGGACCGGTGGTTAGTGTACCGGTGAATTCGAACGCCGGAGGGGAGGAGCGGGAGTGGACGTGACAAACACACCTTTAAATATGAATATAAACTGGGTGGTTTGAGCCCTGACTGTGCCATGGTATATCAGATCTTATACCAAGGGTATGACAAAAAAATTTGATTAGATTGGTAACCAGTTTATAATAGCAATAAGGCACCTTGGGGTTTTGTGGTATATTGCCAACATACCACGGCTAATGTCTGTATCCTGGCACTCCAAGTTGTGTAGCGGTTAAGTACATCCCTTAGCCATGGTATATTAGCCATATACCACACCTCCTTTGGCCTTTTTGCTAAAATAACCTCTGCTTAGTAACGACCCGTGTCTTCCATAGGCTGCTATACTGTACAGCCATCGCCCACAGAGCAGTACGGGATGCCTAGCCTGAGAGGGGTTTGTTTTCTGTTCAATGGATTAGAAAGGCAGTGTCTAAGATAAAGAGTAAGAGAGAGGGGATATAAAGTGATGTGTAGAAATAAACCTCATATGCTCCCACTGGATCCATAAGACAGATCAAGATCCTACCAAGATCCTACCTGCCCCATCTTTTTATAAACGTGTATAGACTATCCTTCAGAGTAATATCCCTGGGCCTGTAGGGTAAAGTTTAGACTGCAGCTGTGAGGCTGTTATACTCCCTGG